>NC_052151.1:26542018-26670342 GCF_902713615.1 Scyliorhinus canicula | reverse complement strand
TCTCCCACGCTCCCCCCCCCCGCTCCCACTCTCCCCCCCCCCTCCGTCTCCCACACTCCCCCCCCTCCTCCCCCTCCGTCTCCCACACTCCCCCCCCCCTCCGTCTCCCACACTCCCCCCCTCCGTCTCCCACACTCCCCCCCCCCCTCCGTCTCCCACACTCCCCCCCCCCCCCATCCGTCTCCCACACTCTCCCCCCCCTCCGTCTCCCACGCTCCCCCCCTCGTCTCCCACGCACACCCCCCCCTCCGTCGCCCACGCACCCCCCCCTCCGTCTCCCACGCTCCCCCCCCTCCGTCTCCCAGCTCCCCCCCCCTCCGGCTCCCACGCTCCCCCCCGTCTCCCACGCTCCCCCCCCCTCTGTCTCCCACACTCCCCCCCCCCTCCTCCCCCTCCGTCTCCACACTCCCCCCACCCCCTCCGTCTCCCACACTCCCCCCCCCCCTCCTCCCCCTCCGTCTCCCACAACTCCCCCCCCCCTCCGTCTCCCACACTCCCCCCCCCCCCTCCGCCTCCCACACTCCCCCCCCCCCCTCCGTCTCCCACACTCCCCCCCCCCCCCTCCGTCTCCCACACTCTCCCCCCCCCTCCGTCTCCCACACTCCCCCCCCTCCATCTCCCACATTCCCCCCCCCCCGTCTCCCACACTCCCCCCCCCTCCGTCTCCCACACTCCCCCCCCCTCCGTCTCCCACACTCCCCCCCCCTCCGTCTCCCACACTCCCCCCCCTCCGTCTCCCACACTCCCCCCCCTCCGTCTCCCACACTCCCCCCCCCCCCGTCTCCCACACTCCCCCCCCCCTCCGTCTCCCCACTCCCCCCCCCCTCCGTCTCCCACACTCCCCCCCCTCCGTCTCCCACACTCCCCCCCCCCTCCTCCGTCTCCCACACTCCCCCCCCCTCCTCCGTCTCCCACACTCCCCCCCCCCCCCCTCCGTCTCCCACACTCCCCCCCCTCCGTCTCCCACACTCCCCCCCCCTCCGTCTCCCACACTCCCCCCCCCTCCGTCTCCCACACTCCCCCCCCCTCCGTCTCCCACACTCCCCCCCCCCTCCGTCTCCCACACTCCCCCCCCCCCCCCCTCCGTCTCCCACACTCCCCCCCCCCCCCGTCTCCCACACTCCCCCCCCCCCGTCTCCCCCCCGTCCCCCGCGCTCTGGACCCCCTCCCGTTCACGGGGATGCCTTCCCCGTTGTGGGCAGACTCCAGCAGTGCGCTGAGCGGTGCGCTGCGCTCACCTCCTCGAAGCTCTCGTCAGCCAGCACGACTGGTCGACGAACTTGAAAAGCAGGTGTGTTGGCCGGCGTGAAAACATTGCGTGATGACGTCGGGACTTCGGCCCATCCGGGCTGGAGAATAGCGGGGGGCCAATAAGTAGCGATTCTGGTCGTGACGGGGGCGCGTTCGAGGCCTTTGCCGGGAATGCCGACGTGTAGTTTGTGCGGGGTTCAGAGAATAGCGGGAGGGCGTCGGACCAGCGTTGCCGTGAAAATTTGCACGGCCCGCTATTCTCCGAACCGGCGTGAGTGCGGAGAATCGCGCCCCATATGACTGTCAGATATGGGAGCAGAATTAGGCCATTCGGTTCATCCCGCCTGCTCGGCCATTCGATCATGGCTGATGTGTTTCTCATCCCTAATCTCCTGCCTTCTCTCCAAAACTCCTGATTCTCTTATTAATCAAGAATTGACTTTGTCTGAAAAACACTTAGTGACTTGGCCTCCACGCGGCAATGAGTTGCACAGATTCACCACCCTCTGGCTGAAATAATTCTTCCTCATCGCAGTTTTAAAGGATCGGCCCTTCCAGTTTGAGGCTGTGCCCTCTCGTTCTAGACCCTTGTGCCAGTGGAAACATCTCCATATTCACTCTATCTATGCTCCTCAGTATTCTGTAAGTTTCAATGAGATTCTCCCTCATCCTTCTAAATTCCTATCGAGTAGAGACCCAGAGTCCTCAACCATTCCTCACACGACAAGCTGTTCAATCCAGGGATCATTCTTGTAGCCTCCTCTGGATCCCCTTCAAGGTCAGCAAATCCTTCCTTAGAAACGGGTCCCAAAACTGTTCACATTATTCTAAATGGGGTCTGAACAGAGCCTTACACAGTTTCAGCAGTACATCGCTGCTCTTGTATTCTCATCATCTCGAAATGAATGCTAACATTGCATTTGCCTTCCTAGCTGTCAATTGAATCTGCATGTCAACCTTAAGAGAATCCTGAACGAGGACTCCAAGGTCCCTTTGTGCTTCAGATTCCCGAAGCCTTTCCCTATTTAGAAAATAATCTACGCCTCTATTCTTCGTACCAAAGTGTATAACCTCTCACTTTTCCACATTGTATTCCACTCCGGCACGGTAGCACAGCAGTTAGGATTGTTGCTTCACAGTGCCAGGGTCCCAGGTTCGATTCCCAGCTTGGGTCACTGTCTGCACGTTCTCCCTGTGTCTGCATATACCCTGTTGGAGCAGTTGCTTCTCCCGGATGTAGAAGGGGAGAGTAAGATTGGGGATATACATGGGTGGTTGGGGGAGCAGGGGGCAGCAAAGGTGGTGAGGATGAAGGGGAAATGGGAGGAGATAGGATGGGGAGTGTGGAGTGAGGTGATGCGCAGGTGAATTCAATCTCCTTCTGTGCGAGAATAAGTTTGATTCAGTTTAAGGTGGTGCATCGGGTGCATATGACTCAGGAGAGGATGAGTGGGTTCTTCCAGGGAGTGGCAGACCAGTGTGAGAATTTTGGGCAAGGACCAGAAAATTACATGCACACGTTCTGGGGCTGGGAGAAGTTGGAGAGATACGGGGAGATGTTTGGAACGCTATCAAAGATTGTGGGGGTAGAGGGTGGGACGGACCCTATGGTGGTAGGGTATAGTGAATTCTGGAGCTGATGGAGGAGAGGAAGGCAGACATAGTGGCCTTCACCTCTCTCGTTACCTGAAGGATTTTGCTGGAAGGGCAGTCGACAAAGCCACCAGGGGTGGTGGCCTGGCTGAGCGACCTGTGTACGACATTCTCTGACTGGAAAACAAGTTTGAATTGAGGGGATCAGTGGAGGGCTTTGAGACTGAAGACCACCCCAATTTCTGCCTTTGAGCTGAAGTATGTGGACAACATCTGTGTGTTTGCAAACTCAGAGGCAGACTTACAAACCATCGTCAACGAATTCACAGAAGCATGACAGAATGGGCCTCAGACTAAACATCCGGAAAACAAAAGGTTCTCGATCAGCCCACTCCTGCCCCAACCATCAGAATCCATGGTGAGCCCCTGGACAATGTGGATCATTTACCATACCTCGGGAGCCTTCTCTCGTCATGAGTAGTCATCGACGATGAAGCCCAGCGTGGCCTCCAATGCTCCAGCGCAGTCTTCGAGCGCCTGAGAAACAGAGCGTTCAAAGACCAAGACCTCAAATCCACCAGCAAGCTCAAGGTCCACAGAGCATCCATAGTCCCGCCCTCCCGTATGCATCAGGAACATGAACACTGCACAGCAGACATTCAAATCCTTGAAGAGATATCACCAATGTTGCCTCCTCTCCCGCATAGTGATCGCTTGCCATTTCGGAGCTCGGAGTAGAGCACTTCTTTCGGTAATCTTGTTTCGGGCTTGGGGACAATGTACCTGACCATTGCAGCTGGTCGAACATGACCAGTGCCTCAACACTGGGGACATTGGCCTGGGAGAAGACGTTCACGTTAGTTCGTCTATCCTGCCTGCGGATCCAGGATTGAACTATTCAGCCATCGCAGAACTCACCTTGCCAGAGTGGAAGCAAGTCATCGTCAATCCTGGGGGACTGCTTAAGAAGATATTCATGGGGTCCGAGATGCATCATTAACATTATTACACCAGTATTGCTTTGACTTTTCAGCTATATGTGGTAAAAATGTACTGTGATCCAAATGGTAAAGTAAAAAAGTGCAATTAACTTTGCTCGCTACTGCAGTAATTTTCTGGTTCAGTATTGCTGTTTTAAAAATGTCAAGTGATCCCACTCTACTCAATTATCTTCCAAATGTTACTTTGCGTATCTCAAAAAACTGTTCATTTCTTCCACTGAGGTTCAGTACAGAATGTCTGTAAAAAGAAAATTTTTCTGTACTTGATAATTTTCGACTCCAATGAATGCTATTTTGAGCTTGAAATGTTATTTCAATTGCATCATGAGCTACCAAAATGTTTGCAGTAAAAAAAAAATTGGATTAGTTGCTATGAATAAAATTGCGGTTGAAACTATGCAAATTGCCTGTAACATTGGGTAATTTCTCATCATTTAAATTCAGTATTTAATATCAACTTGCCAGAAAGAATAGTATTTCTTGCCAAATTGTTCAAAATTGTTAAAATAAGCTACTTGCAAATGCCCAGAGTGTTCTCTTCCTGTGCACTGTCAAAAATATGATAGTAATATTCTTAGAATTGTCCTCGAGTGATATTTGCAGAATTATGGCACTGTGGTCACTCCTTCCCTACTTTGGCTCTTCAATTATGCCAGCTGGGTAAAATGGTTGCCATGTAACAATGACTCACTGCACACAAAGTATTTAAACAAGCAGGTGCTAGTTTCAATTTAAAAACCCCCCAGAAATGAGCCACTGGCTGGTTTGAACTAATACAATAAATTTCACTGGAACAAGGTCATGGGTGACTCCTGCACGAAGAGTCCAGAAAAACCACACTGGTACCTCAATAATAAAAACTACTTCGCATTTCTGCACACTCCAACCGAAAGTAAATTCCTTGAAGATTTGAAACGAAACCAGTCACAATACGGGCTTCAGAACTTTCTGCGGTATACACTAGATCAACAGCTTCCTAACAAGGACTTCAGCATAATGCCCTCTGTTCTTGGCATGATGCCACACCAGTAACATTAGTTCTTCTAGAATCACAGACACATTGTGAATTATTCACTGCCCCACCAAATGTCATTGAAATATATGACAGATAGTTAAACAGAACCTTTAGTAATTAGTATTTGAACATAAAATGCATTGACTATTGGCAGTTATCGTTAAGGGTAGCAAAACGTACTCTCTGACGCCTTTATTTGAACTCCTAAGCAAATGATTTTTACAGGACTATATGATGTACCACCCGTCCCTAGTCCGCGATTCTAAACACAGATAAAATAATGCACAAGCTGTAAATTTAAACACACTGAATTTTTCCTACCCACTAAAAATAACTGTACCCACAGGTTACAGAAGAGGATACAGAAGGCACCAGACAAATGCTCTACATGCTGGTTTGATATGAAGAAGAAAATAAGTGCTCACACCCAATGGCTTCAGCTGCATAGTATGCAACACACTTAATTTATCAAATCAAAAGTACACCTTTTTTTAAAATAACACTTAGACATCTTGTTGTCAGAGGGATCTAGGCTTTGTCAAAATCAGTAACAATTTGAAAATTATTGGATCTTTTCTAATGAAAGAGAAGCATGCTTTTCAGAGGTGGCAAGAATATCAGCCTTCTATAGATCAAGGCCTAATAAGATCATTTGGCCACAATTTCAGGTGAGTGTGTGGAAACAAAATGCAGGGCCAGAAGAGGCCCAAACAATTAAGTTTTAAAAGCTGAAAGCTTCTGTGGGGCCAAGTAGGTCCTGCTTGAGGCTCCTGGTTCCTAAATCCCAAACCCTCCTGCTATGGTCTTGTTCAGCTTCTTGCCACCCAACATTTTGTTCCGCCTGCCTGTCAGCTGCTTTTTCTCTCGATTTCACGCAGACAACTGATGAAGCCAAGGACAGAAAGCTAGAAGAATCGTAGTCTCATCGATGCTGAAGTCCGAGATAGGACTGAAGGTAGGGATGTGGCACTCAGCATGCTTCCGCATCCAGGGGTTGGTTTAGTTAGGGGCTGGTTTAGCTCACTGGGCTAAATCGCTGGTTTTAAAGCAGACCAAGCAGGCCAGCAGCACGGTTCGATTCCCATACCAGCCTCCCCGGACAGGCGCCGGAATGTGTCGACTAGGGGCCTTTCACAGTAACTTCATTGAAGCCTACTCGTGACAATAAGCGATTTTCATTTCATTTCATCTCTACATCAGTTAAATGTCTGTATATGTGTGTATGTGTGTGTATATGTGTGTATATGTGTGTATATGTGTGTGTGTGTGTGTGTGGTGAGGGGTTGGGGGATCCGATGGGGTCTGGCCCGCAATCGGGGCTCACCGATTGGTGGCTGGAGCGCTGTGAACCGCTCATGAGCCGTGCTGGCCCCCTGTGGGGGCCAAAATCACTACTGCCCACGCCCATTTCGCGCCATCATGAAACACGATGGCGTTCATGACGGCACGGACACTTAGTCCCGCGATCGGTGAATCGCGCCCCTCATCTTTGTTATAACAGTTGTCCACGAGGTGGTCATAAAATTTCACAGCCATGGATATCACCATAGAATCTTGTTGCACAGAAGTGACTAATCAGCTCATTGTGCCTGCATTGGACATTCCCTATCCTGACGACATTTTGCATCAATAACAGTCTCAAAAGCTTTCCTTTCATTATTTCAGTGGTTCCAATTTCATGTCCTATACTTAATGACTCAGTAGCTGGTGGAAATAGTTTTTTTTCCAGATTTATCTCATCAAAAGACCCGAGAGAATTACTTTGCTGCGAGATAAGATTTGCATTTATATAGTCGTTTTCATCACTGGGCATCTCAAAGCACTTTAAGCTAATGAAGTACCTCTGAAGGGCAGAACGGTAGCACAAGTGGATAGCACTGTGGCTTTACAGCGCCAGGGTTCCAGGTTCGATTCCCCGCTGGGTCACTGTCTGTGCGGAGTCTGCACGTTCTCCCAGTGTCTGCGTGGGTTTCCTCCGGGTGCTCCGGTTTCCTCCCACAGTCCAAAGACATGCAGTTTGGGGGATTGGCCATGATAAATTGTCCTTGGAGACTAAAAAACAAAGGTTAGGAGGAGTTATTAGGTTATGGGGATAGGGTGGAAGTGAGGGTTTAAGTGGGTAGGTGCAGACCCGATGGCCGAATGGCCTCCTTCTGCACTGTATGTTCTACGTAGTCACTATTGTAGTATAGGAAACACAGCATTTGTGCACCGCAGACTCCCACAAACAGCAATGAAATAATGATCAGATAATCTACTTTTGTGACATTGATTGAAGGGTGAATATTGACCAGAACTGCAGGGATAACTTCTCGTCAAAGTAGGCATATTGGGTCTCAACTGAACGTTCCATCCAAAATACAGTTTGGTACAGCACTCCTTCAGTAATACACTGAAGTGTGATACTTGATTTTGGTGCTCAACTCAGTAACTTGGATGGATCTCCCTCCACCTCTACATTTACAACATCAAATCCAGATTGTAGATAGACCATGGCAGCTGTGGAACTATATCATAATTTCTGCATTGCCACTGGGTCAATGTTGTGAAATGCGGCACCTAAAATTGGTTTTAAAAATATATTCACGGCATATGGGTGTCATTGGCTCGGTCAGCAATTATTGCCCCTACCGAACAGCCCTTGGGAAGGTAGGAGCAAGCTGCCTTCTTGAACTGCTACAGTCCACGAGCTATGCAGTTAAGGAGGGAGCTCCAGGAGTTTGACCAGACGACAGTAAAGGAATGTAATATATTTCCAAGTTAGGATGGTCTGTGGCTTGGCGGAGAACTTCCAAGTCATGGTGTTTTCATGTATATAACAGCTGCCGTTGTCCTTCTAGGTGGTTGGGGTTTTGGAATGTGCTGTTAAGGAAGCTTGGTGAGTTCCTGCAATGCATCTTGTAGATGGTACACACTGCTGCCATTGTGAGCTGATGTTGGAGAGCTTTAATGTTTGTGGATAGGGTGCCAATCAAGAAGGCTACTGTGTCCTGGATGGTGTCAAGTTTTTGAAGTGTTGTTGGGGTTACACTCATCCAGGCAAGTGGCGAATGTTCCATCATGCTCCTGAGTTGCAGATGGTAGACAGGATTTGGGGAGTCAGGATGCGAGTTGCTGCCTGCATTCTGAGCCTCTCACCTGCTCTTGCAACCACAGTATTTATATGCAAAGTCAAGTTCAGTTTCTGGTCATTGGTAATCCCCAGGATGTTGATATAATAATCTTAATGAGTGTCACATGTAGGCTTATTATAGATTATCATAGAATTTACAGTGCAGGAGGCCATTCGGCCCATCGTGTCTGCACCGGCTCTTGGAAAGAGCACCCTACTCAAGGTCAACACCTCCACCCTATCCCCATAACCCAGTAACCCCACCCAACACTAAGGGCAATTTTGGACACTAAGAGCAATTTATCATGGCCAATCCACCTAATCTGCACATCTTTGGACTGTGGGAGGAAACCGGAGCACCCGGAGGAAACCCACGCACACACGGGGAGGACGTGCAGACTCCGCACAGATAGTGACCCAAGCTGAGAATCAATTCTAGGTCCTGGCGCTACAAAGTAACAGTGCTAACCACTGTGCTGCCAGTGGAGAATTCAACGATGGTAAGGCCATTAAATGTCCACTTCTCTCTTGATGGAAGAAGGGCCATTGCCTGGCACTTGCCAGCCTAAACCTGGATATTGTCCAGGTCTTATTGCATTTAGGCATGGATTGCTTCATTGGAGGAGTTGCGTATGGTGCGAAACATTTTGTAATCATCAGTGAACATTCCTACTTCTGATCTTATGATTTTTCTGTACAGGACATACATATTTAGATCAAATAGTTTGGATGGGTGGTGTTTGTGCAGTGTGTCCAGGAAGCTTTTCTAACACAGTATGTAGATTGTCCGACCAGAGGGGAGGCCATATTGGATTTGATACTTGGTAATGAACCAGGGCAAGTGATAGATTTGTTAGTGGGGGAGCATTTTGGAGATAGTGACCACAATTCTGTGACTTTCACTTTAGTAATGGAGGGATAGGTGTGTGCAACAGGGCAAGGTTTACAATTGGGGGAAGGGTAAATACGATGCTGTCAGACAAGAACTGAAGTGCATAAGTTGGGAACATAGGCTATCAGGGAAGGACACATTTAAAATGTGGAACTTGTTCAAGGAACAGACACTATGTGTCCTTGATATGTATGTCCCTCTCAGGCAGGGAAGAGATGGTCGAGTAAGGGAACCATGGTTGACAAGAGAGGTTGAATGCCTTGTTAAGAGGAAGAAGGATACTTATGCAAGGCTGAGGAAACAAGGTTCAGACAGTTCGCTTGAAGGATACAAGATAGCCAGGAGGGAACTGAAGAAAGGGATTAGGAGAGCTAAGAGAGGGCATGAAAAATCTTTGGCGGGTAGAATCAAGGAAAACCCCAAGGCCTTTTATACATATGTGAGAAATATGAGAATGACTCGAGCGAGGGTGGGTCCGATCAGGACAGTAGCGGGAGATTGTGTATTGAGTCAGAAGAGATAGGGGAGGTCTTGAACGAGTACTTTTCTTCAGTATTTACGAATGAGAAGGGCCATATTGCTGGAGAGGATAGTGTGAAACAGACTGGTAAGCTCGAGGAGATACTTGTTAGGAAGGAAGATGTGCTGGGCATTTTGAAAAACTTTGGGATGGACAAGTCCCCCGGGCCTGACGGGATATATCCAAGGATTTTATGGAAGCAAGAGATGAAATTGCAGAACCGTTGACAATGATCTTTTCGTCCTCACTGTCAACAGGGGTGGTACCAGGAGAATGTTGTGCCCCTTTTCAAAAAAGGGAATAGGGATAACCCTGGGAATTTCAGGCCAGTTAGTCTTACTTTGGTGGTAGGCAATGTAATGGAAAGGGTACTGAGGGATAGGATTTCTGTGCATCTGGAAAGACACTGCTTGATTAGGGATAGTCAGCACAGATTGGAGAGTGGTACATCTTGCCTCTTATTGAATTTTTTGAGGAGGTGACCAAGCACGTGGATGAAGGTGAAGCAGTAGATGTGGTGTACATGGATTTTAGTAGGCTTATGCAGAAAGTAAGGAGGCATGGGACAGTGGGAAATTTGGCCAGTTGGATAACGAACTGGCTAACCGATAGAAGTCAGAGTGGTGGTGGATGGCAAATATTCAGCCTGGAACCCAGTTACCAGTGGCGTATACAGGGATCAGTTCTGGGTCCTCTGCTGTTTGTGATTTTCATTAATGGCTTGGATGAGGGAGTTGAAGGGTGGGCCAGTAAATTGGTGGAGTTGTAGATAGTGGATAGTGAGGCTGTTGTCGGCTGCAAAGAGACAGAGATAGGATGCAGAGCTGGGCTGAGAAGTGGCAGATGGAGTTTAACCCTGAAAAGTGTGAGGTTGTCCATTTTGGAAGGACAAATATGAATGCGGAATACAGGGTTAACGGTAGGGTTCTTGGCAATGTGGAGGAGCAGAGAGATCTTGGGGTCTGTGTTCATAGATCTTTGAAAGTTGCCACTCAAGTGGATAGAGCTGTGAAGAAGGCCTATGGTGTGCTCGCGTTCATTAGCAGAGGGATTGAATTTAAGAGCCGTGAGGTGATGATGCAGCTGTACAAAACCTTGGTAAGGCCACATCTGGAGTACTGTGTGCAGTTCTGGTCGCCTCATTTTAGGACGGATGTGGAAGCTTTGGAAAAGATGCAAAGGAGATTTACCAGGATGTTGCCTGGAATGGAGAGTAGGTCTTATGAGGAAAGGTCGAGGGTGCTCGGCCTTTTCTCATCAGAACAGAGAAGGATGAGGGGGCGACTTGATAAAGGTTTATAAGATGATCAGGGGAATAGATAGACAGTCAGAAACTTTTTCCCCGGGTGGAACAAACCATTACAAGGGGACATAAATTTAAGGTGAATGGTAGAAGATATAGGCGGGATTTCAGAGGTAGATTCTTTACCCAGAGAGTAGTGGGGGCATGGAATGCACTGCCTGTGGAAGTAGTTGAGTCGGAAACGTTAGGGACCTACAAGCAGCTATTGGATAGGTACATGGATTATGGTAGAATAATGGAGTGTAGATTAATTTGTTCTTAAGGGCAGCATGGTAGCATTGTGGCTAGCACAATTGCTTCACAGCTCCAGGGTCCCAGGTTCGATTCCAGCTTGGGTCACTGTCTGTGTGGGGTCTGCACATCCTTCCAGTGTGTGCGTGGGTTTCCTCCGGGTGCTCCGGTTTCCTCCCACAGTCCAAAGATGTGCAGGTTGGGTGGATTGGCCATGATAAATTGCCCTTAGTGTCCAAAATTCTATGATCTATGATTAACCTATGACAAAAGTTTGACACAACATCATGGGCCAAAGGGTCTGTTCTGTGCTGTATTTCTCTAAAAAAAAATCTAAAAACAGTTGTGGGTCAGGTAAACTCCATGATATACTTGGATTGGATTAGATTTTTTTTTTTTTTTAAATAATTTTTATTGAGATTTTCAAAAAATATCCAAAACAGAAAATAACACCAAAACAGAAAATAACATGGATTGGATTTGTTTATTGTCACGTGTACCGAGGTACAGTGAAAAGTATTTTTCTGCAAGCAGCTCAACAGATCGTTCAGTACATGGAAGTAAAGGGAATTAAACACAATTCAAGAAAATACAAGAAAAAACATAATAGGGCAACACAAGATATACGATATAACGACATAAGCAATGGCATCGGATGAAGCATACAGGGTGTAGTGTTAATGAGAAGTTTTTTGGAGCTTTCTAAACCCTGGCCATAACACAGGGAGCCGGGTTTGATTCCGACCTTGGGTAACTGTCTGTCTATGTGGAGTTTGCACATTTTCCCCATGTCTACGTGGGTTTCCTCCGGGTGCTCCAGTTTCCCCCCCACAAGTCCCGGAAGACGTGCTGTTAGGTGAATTGGACATTCTGAATTCTCCCTCTGTGTACCCAAACAGGCGCCGGAATGTGGCGACTAGGGGCTTTTCACAGTAACTTCATTGCATTGTTAATGTAAGCCTCCTTGTGACAGTAATAAAGATTATTATTACCTACCAAATCGCTCAGCTGATGAGTCAATATTCCTCCATGTTAAACACTATTGGGAAGAAACACTGTATTCTGTGTGGGGGACTTCAATGTCTAAAATGGGGGACTAAAATGGCTCTGTAATCACCACCAATGACCAAGCTAGCCGAGTCCTAAGAGCATATCTATCTGCAGCATGTGGTGAGCGAACCAGAATAAGGATAAACCTGCTTGACCTCATGCTCACCAGTCAATATGATGCATTAACCCTTACCAACTTTTACAGATGCACCATTGAAAGCATCCTATCTGGCTGCATCACAGCTTGGTATGGCAACTGCTCGGCCTAAGACCATAAGAAACTACAGAGAGTCGGGAACACAGCTCAGTCCATCACGCGAACCTGTCTCGCATCCTGTCTACACCTCCCCCTGCCTTGGGAAAATGGGAAGCATAATAAATTATCCTGATTCTCTCCTACAACTTCTTCTATCGGGCAGGAGATACAAAAGTCTGAGAACACAGATTAACAGGTTCAAAAGCAGTTTCTTCCCCGCTTTTACTATACTCCTGAATGACCCTCTTATGGACTGAACCGATCTCTTCACACATCTTCTCCACTGAGTAGTACCACACTCCGTATGCTACCCTGATTCCTCTTCCTATGTATTTACATTGTGTATTTATGCATGTCCTATGTTTTTTCATGTATGGAACGATCTGTCTGGACTGTATGCAGAACAATACTATTCACTGTACCTTGGTACATGTGACAATAAATCAAATCCGATTGCAAGCATGACCCCTAACTTTGTCGCTTTTAACTCAGTATCTTGCTCTCATGTCCACATGCCCTGCTATGCTCCAGAGAAGCCGAACGCAAGCTGAAGGAGCAGCATTTCTACTTCCAATTAGGTATGTTACAGCCCTAAGGACTCAACATTGAGGGCCATCTGTCGTTTGTTCTTAAGGTTGCGACATATTGTTATAATCTCTGACAGCTACAGTTTAATATTTAACACATTATCCATCTAGGTCTGAAGAAGGGTCAGAAGACTTGAAACGTTAACTCTGTTTTCTTAGGGCAGCACGGTGGCACAGTGGTTAGCATTGCTGCCTACAGTGCTGAGGACCCGGGTTCGAATCCCGGCTCTGGGTCACTGTCCGTCAGGAGTTTGCACATTCTCCCCATGTCTGCGTGGGTTTCACCCCCACAACCCAAAGATGTGCAGGATAGGTGGATTGGCCACGCTAAATTGCCCCTTAATTGGAAAAAATAATTGGGTACTCTAAATTTATTTTTAAAAAACAAAAAAAAAAAAACTCTGTTTTCTTTCCCCACAGATGCTTCCAGATCTGATTTTTCCCCCCATTCTCTGTTCTTGCTTCATTTTTAGGTACATCTGGTGTTGGTCCCGACATACCCTCCTGCACTCTTCATTGAACCAGGTTTGATCCTCTAGCTTGGTGGTTACGGTAGAATGGGGAATGTGCCAGGTCATGAGGATACAGATTCTGGTTCAGTACAATCTGCTGCTGTTGATGTCCCACAGATAACGAATGGCAAGCATTCAAGGCACAAATAGGTGAACTCCAAAAATTATTTATTCCTATCTGGCGCAAGAGTAGAAAGGGACCATGGCAAAACTATGGCTTACAAGGGAAATTAGAGATACTATTAGATTCAAAGAAGAGGCATACAAGTTAGCAAGAAAATAATTGGAGGATTGGGAACAATTTAAAATTCAGCAAAGGTAGATCAACAAATTGATTAAGAATGGGAAAATACAATTCAAATTGTACGCTAGCGGGGAACATAAAAACTGACTGTAAAAGTTTCCAATGGTATGTAAAGAGAAAAAAACTTGATAAAAATGAACGCAGGCCCTTGATGGTCAGAAACGGGAATTCACAATGGGGAACAAAGAAATGGCTGAGGAACTAAATTCGTACTTTGCTTCTGTTTTCACAAAGGAAGACATGAATAATGTGCCGGGGGATTTGAGAAATAGTGAGGAGCTGAAGGAAATTAGTATTAGTAGAGAAATGATTTTTGAGAAATGAATGGCATTGAAGGCAGATAAATCTCCAAAGCCTGAATCTTCATCCCGTAAGGAAGTAGCCCTAGAAATAGTAGATCCATTGGTGGTCATTTTCCAATATTCTTTGGACTCTGGAATGGTTCCTACAGATTGGAAAGTAGCTAATATAACCTTGCTATTCAAAAATGGAGGCAGAGAGAAAACAGGGAACTACAGTCCAGTGAGCCTAACATCGGGAGTAGGGAAGTTGCTAGAGTCCATTATCAAGGATTTCATAGCATAGCATTTGGAAAGCAGTGGTATGATCAAACAAAATTAAAGGGAAATCATGCTTGATAAATCTATTGGAATTCTTTGAAGATGTAACTAGTAGAGTTGACGTGGGAGACCAAGTGAATGTGGTTTATTTAGACTTCCAGAAGGCTTTCGACAAAGTCTCACATAGCAGGTTACTATGAAAAGTTCAAGCGCATGGGATTGCGGATAGTGTCTTGAGATGGATAGAAAGCTGGTTAGCAGAGATGAAGCAAAAAGTTGGAATAAATGGGTCTTTTTCCAATTGGCAGGCAGTAACTAGTTGGGTATCGCAGGGATCTGTGCTAGGACCCCAAGTGTTCACATGATATATTCATTATTTGGATTAGGGAACGAAATGTAGTATTTCCAAATGTGCAGGCGATACAAAGTTGGGTAGGAGGGCAAACTGTGACGAGGATGCATAGATGCTTCAGCAGGATTTGGACAGGCTGAGTGAGTGGGCACATGCAGGAAAATGTGGATAAATGTGAAGTTAAAATAGGAAGGCATATTATTATTTGAATGGGTGTAAATTGAGAGAGGTGGATACTCAGCAAGACCTTGGTGTCCTTTTGTATCAGTCGCTGAAAGTAAGTACACAGGTACAGCAGGCAGTAAAGGAGACAAATGGCGCTTGCTTTCATAGCGAGAAGAATTGAGGCTAAGAATAGGGATATTTTACTAACAATTGTATAGGACATTCATGAGGCCACACCTGGCACATTGTAATAATAATCTTTATTATTGTCACAATTAGGCTTACACCAACATTGAAATGAAGTTATTGTGAAAAGCCCCCAGTCTCCACATTCCGTCGCCTGTTCAGGTACACAGGGAGAATTCAGAATGCCCAAAATACCTAACAGCACGTCTTTAGGACTTATGGGAGGAAACTGGAACACCTGGGAGGAAACCCACGCAGACATGGGGAGAACGTGCAGATTCCGCAGACAGTGAACCAAGAGGGAATCAAACCTGGGACCCTGGCGTTGTGAGGCAACAGTGCTAGCCAGTGTGCTACCATGCTGTCCAGTGCGCAGTTTTAATGTCCTTATCTGAGGAAGGGATGTACTTGCTATGAGGGAGTGCTGCGAATGTTTACCAGGTTGATTCCTAGGATGGCGGGATGGACTTAGAAGAATCGCTTATTGTCACGAGTAGGCTTCAAATGAAGTTACTGTGAAAAGCCCCTAGTCGCCACATTCCGACGCCTGTTCGGGGAGGCTGGTACGGGAATTGAACCGTGCTGCTGGCCTGCTTTGGTCTGCTTTAAAAGCCAGCGATTTAGCCCAGTGTGCTAAACCAGTATGAGGAGTGACTAAATTAGTTAGGATTATATTCATTGGAGTGTAGAAAAGTGAGGCGGGGGGGGGGGGAGGGTGATCTCATAGCAACTTACAAAATTATAACAGGATTAGGCAGGGTAGGGTGGCGTGGTGGTGAGGGGTTAGCACTACTGCCTCACAGTACCTATGCCCTGGGTTTGATCCCAGCCCCGGGTCAATGCCCTGTGTGGAGTTTGCACATTCACGCTGTGTCTGCATGGTTCTCACCCCACAACCCAAAGATGTGCAGGGCAGGTGAATTGGCCATGCTAAATTGCCCCTTTAAAAAAAAAGGATTAGGTAGGGTGGATTCAGAAAGGATGTTCCCGATGGTGGGAGAGTCCAGAACTAGGCATCATAGTTTGAGGATAAAGGGTAAATTTTTTAGGACTGAGGTGAGGAGAAATTTCTTCACCCAGAGAGTGGTGAACATGTAGAATTCAGTATCATAAAAAGTAGTTGAGGTGAAAACATTGTTTAATTTCAAGAAGGAATTAGATATAGCACTTGGGGAAAAAGGCATCAAAGGATATGGCGGCGGCGGGGGGGAGGGGGGGGGAGAGAGAGAGAGAGAGAGAGAAGGTGGGATCAGGGTATTGAACTCAATGATCGGCCATGATCATAATGAATGGCAGAGTAGGCTTGATAGGCCGAATGACTGCCTCCTGTTTCTCCTGTGTCCCTCATGATTTCCCAGTCTCGAGTTCCTAGATCTGTTCGAAATATATCCTATTTAGCACAGTGATAGTGTGCCACAACACAACAGAGGCATCGTCAATGTGAAGACTGGATTTTATTTCCACAAGGACTGTGCAGTGGCCACGCCTACCAACAGTCATGAGCAGGTACATCTGTGACAGGTAGGCAGGTGATGAGGTCAAGTATGGTTTTTCCCCATGTTAGTTCCTCGCATATCCAGTCTAGCAGTTATGTTCTGGGGATCCGAGATCAAAATCTGGAATTACAAGTCTAATAATGACCATGAAACTGTTGTCGATTGTCGTAAAAACCCATTTGGTTCACTAATGTCCTTTAGGGAAGGAAATCTTACCCTGGTCTGGCCTACAAGTGACTCCAGATCCACAGCAATGTGGTTGACTCTTAACTGTCCCCTCAAGGGCAATTAGGGATGGGCAATAAATGCTGGCACAGTCTGTGGCGCCCACATCCCATGAACAAATAAAATTAAACTGTGTACCGTGGTGCCGCCACTTCTGCTGTCCTACCGACAGGACAGACCCAGCGATGGGGATGGTGGCGTCTTGGACATTAACTTTAAGGAATGATTCCATGAATGTGGCTGTGTCAGGCTATTGCTTGACTAATTTGTGAGACAGCTTTCCCAATTTTAGCACAGACCCCCAGATGTCAGCAAGGAGGACTTTGCGATTTTGATACAACTGACTAACTTGCCAGGGCTTCTGAGGGCAATTAAGAGTCAATCACATTATTATGCACTGGAGTCACCTACAGGCCAGAACAGGAGAGGACAGCAGATTTCCTCTCTGAAAAACATTAGTGAACCAGATGGATTTTTACAACAATGGCTTCACGGTAATTCTGATATTTTTCATTCAATTCAGATTTCACCATCTCTGCGGCAGGATCTGAACCCAGGCCTCCAGAACATTATCCTGGGTCTCTAGATTATTAGTCCAGAGTAATACCACTGTGTCACCATCCCTTATTCACCTCTGGGTGAAAAAATATTTCTTCAAATCCCCTCAACTTAAAATTCTGCTCCCTTGATATTCACCCTCCAACTAAGCACAGTCATTGCAGCTAATCAAGTAGACAGGCCCCCACCAATTTCTCAGAATAATTGCAATCTGCAATGCTGGGACCACACTTTTCACATTAATGATCTGGGAGAAGGAACTGAAAGCACTATTGCTAAATTTGCAGATGATACAAAGATCTGTAGAGAGGCAGGTAGCATTGAGGAAGCAGGTGGGTTTAAGAGGGACTTGGACAGGCTAGGAAAGTGGGCAGAGGAGTGGCAGATGGAATACAATGTGGAAATGTGTGAGGTTATGCACTTTGGAAGGAGAAATGGAGGCACAGACTATTTTCTAAATGGGAAGATGCTTAGGAAATCAGAGGCACAAAGGGACTTGGAATTCCTTGTTCACGATTCTCTTTAGGTTAACGTGCAGGTTCAGTCGGCAGTTAAGAAGGCAAATGCAATGTTAGCATTCATGTCGAGAGGGCTAGGATACAAGTCCAGGGATGTACCTCTGAGGCTACATAAGGCTCTAGTCAGACCCCATTTGGAGCATTGTGAGCAGTTTTGGGCCCCGTATCTAAGGAAGGTTGTGCTGGCCTTGGAAAGGGTCCAGAGGAGGTTCACAAGAATGATCCCTGGAATGAAGAACTTGTCGTATGAGGAACGGTTGAGGCACAAAGGTCTGTACTCTACTCGTTGGAGTTAGAAGGATGAGGAGGGATCTTATTGAAACTTACAAGATGCTGCGTGGCCTGGCTAGGGTGGACATGGAGAGAATGTTTCCACTTGCAGGAAAAACTAGAAGCCGAGAAACACAATCTCAGGCTAAAGGTACAATCTTTTACAACAGAGAGGACGAGGAACTTCTTCAGCCAGAGGGTGGTGAATCTGTGGAAGCCAAATCAGAGTGTCTTTAAGACAGAGATTAATAGGTTTTCGATCAATAAGGGGATCAGGGGTTATGGGGAGAAGGCAGGAGAATGGGGATGAGAAAAGTATCAGGAATGATTGAATGGAGGAGCAGACTTGTTGGTCCGAATGGCCTAATTCTGCTCCTATGTCTTATGGTCTTATGTGTCAATACCATCCTCAGAATAAGAAATACAAGAACTAACAACTTACTTAGTAGACACTGCTTGTAAAACTTTATAGCTGCCCTTTCTGGTCAGTCAATTCAACTCAATGAATAACTTCAAAATTACTTTAAACATGTTAACAACTACATCCGAAAGTAAAAGCTGAACCTTTCATGCAAGGTTGCTTTGACTCCAAAGGAAAATGTCAACTGCAGGACAAATTTAGTGCAACACTTCCTCAAACCTTGTTGGTATGCAAAACAGCGAACAATAAAATTAACAAGCTTCCAACTGTTATAGGAAGCTCTTTAAAACATCCCTTTTCACTCATTAAGAAATGTTTGCACCAAAAATTGAGGGTTCATGCAGCTTCAAATTTTAATCTGTCAACCAAATAATAGATTTCATAAAGACTGGCATAATTTAAAACAAGGATCACACAACAGCCTGAAGAGCCTGCTGATGTCAGCTCATTCAGAGACTACATTCCAAATCTATTGTGCTGTATGCAACAACCAGATCATTAAAATTCTAAAACAAACTCACGTGGAGCATTGTGGGTTCAGGCAAAAAATCCACATCTTCTCCAAAGATGAAATCTGGAGGCAGGTCTGGGTAATGACAGTTGAAAATAATGTCCCCTTGATAAAATAAACAAATTCGACAATTTAGGTTATTATTCATCATTTAAGCATACAGATGATATTTACTGAATCACAGCACACAAACACGAGTCTGCACCAACAAAACCACGCTAATTCTACGTTCATCAAACTTTCCAGAACTTGGTTCATAGCCTTGAATGTTATGACACTACAAGTGTCCAATCACGTACCTTTTGAAAGTTTTTGAGGTTACGCGTCTCTATTATCCTCCCAGGCAGTGCATTCCAGATTCCTACCTACCTCGGTGAAAATATATTTCCTCAACTCCACTCACCTTCAAATTATGCCGATTGTTATTCACCCTCCAAGGCGAACAGTTGCTTCCTATCCACTCTGTCCAGACCCCTCAATGTTATACACCTCAATCAGGTGCCCCCACAGCCTTCCCTGCTCGAAAGAAAACAACCCGAGCTAATGCAGCCTCACTTCAGAGTTCAAATCCTCCATACCAGGCAAGACCCTGGTGACTCTCCTCTGCACCCTCTCCAGTGCAATCACATCCTTCCTGTAGTGAGGTGACCAGAACTGCACATAATACTCCAGCTGTGGCCAAACCAAGGTTTTGTACAGCTCCAATAAACCTCCCTGCTCTTTTAATGTGTGTGTCACGACGAATAAAGGCAAGTATCCCATATGCCTTCTAAACTACCCTATTAACCTGTCCTGCTGCCTTCAGGGATATGTGGATGAACACCCAAGATCCCTCTGTTTCTTTGAGCTTCCTCGTATCTGGTGTCCTGCCTTTCATTTTGTACTCCCTTGTGTTGTTACTCCTTCCAAAGTGCATCACCTCACACTTTTCAGGGTTAAATTTCATCTGCTACTGATCTGCCATCTAACCAACCCGTCTATATCTTCTTGCAACCCAAGACCTTCTTCCTCACCATTAAGCACCCTCAATCTTTGTGTCAACCACAAACTTACTTATTAACACCACCATCACATTCCCATTGATATTGTTTATATAAACACCAAGAACAATAAAGGAACATAGCACTGATCCTTGTGGTACACCACTGGGCAATGACCTTCAGTCACACAAACAGCCTTCTACCACCACCCCCTGTCTCATATTACGATGCCAGTTTTGGTCCAACTTGTCAAGTTACACTGGATCCCATGTGCTTTTACCTTCTTTATCAGTCTACCATGTGGGACCTTGTCAAAGACTTTGCGCGACAAGCGGAATCGTTGAGCAGAAACTGATAGCCAAGTTCCGCACACATGAGTACAGCCTCAACCGGGACCTTGGATTCATGTCTCATTACATTCACCCCCCACCATTTCGCCTGGGCTTGCAAAATCCTACCAACTGTCCTGCCTTGAGACAATTCACACCTTCACACCTCTTTAACCTGTGATAAATCCCTTTCTCCAGCTGCACCATCTGGACCTGTAAAGACTTAATCACCTGCAAAGACTCACATTCAAAGAATCATCTTGCATCATTGACTTTTTCTATATAGATGTTTGTCGAACCCACCTCTTCACTCATCTGATGAAGGAGCTGTGCTCCGAAAGCTAGTGATTCCAAACCAACCCGTTGGACTTTAACCTGGTGTTGCAAGACTTCTTACTGTGCCTACTCCTAGTCCAACACCGGCAGCTCGACATCAAGTCTACTCTCAAGCATCAGTGAAGTGATAGTAGGGGTCATCAACAGTGCAATGACCATCTCCATTAAGAGAAAATAAAACCATCGCCCTTTGACATTGAATAGCATTATCATCACTGAATCCCCCACTGTCAACACTGGGGGTTACCATTGACCAAATACTGAACTGGACGAGCCATATTGGACTGGACGAGCCAATACTGTGGCTAAAAGAGCAGTTCAGAGGCTCAGAATCCTACGGTGAGTAACTCACCTCCTGACTCCAGAAAGCCTGTCCACCACCTCCAAGGCACAAGTCAGGACTGTGATGAAATACTCCCCACTTGCCTGGATGACTGCAGTTCGAACAACACTCAAGAAGCTTGACACCATCCAGTACAAAGCAGCCAACTTGATTGGTACCCCTACCACAAGCATTCACTCCCTCCAACACTCACACACAGTGGCAAGCAGTGTGTACCAGCTGCACTGCAGGAACTCACAAAGGCTCCTTAGACAGCACCTTCCAAACCCACAATCACTACCTTTTAGAAGGTCAAGGGCAGCAGATACATGAGAACACCATCACTTGGAAGTTCCCCTCCAAGCCACTTACTGTTCTGACTTGGAAACATATCGCCGTTCCTTCACTGTCACTGGGTCAACTCCCTCCCTAAAAGCACAGTAGATGTACCTACAGCACATGGACTGCAGCGGTTCAAGACGACAGCTCACCACAACCTTCTAAAGGGCAATGAGGGATGAGCTACAAATGCTGGCCCAGCCAGTGAAGCTAACATCCGTAAAAAATCGTTTAAAAATAAATCGACATACCCGATCACCTCCTTGTAAAATTCAATCAAATCCGTTAGGCATGACCTCCCTCAGACAAAGCTATGTTGACTATCCCTGATCAAACAGTGCCAGTAATGTGAGACTCACGATCTGTAATTCCCTGGTTTATCGCTATCACCTTTCTTGCAAAGCAGAACCATATTAGCTGTACTCTGATCTTCTGGCACCTCCCATGGAGTTAAACATTTGGGATACAGGCGCTGTAATTTCCCCTCCTGCCTCCCACGGTAGCCTGGAATTCAACACATCCGGTCCTGGGGGTTTGCCCACTTTTAAGCCCACCAAACCTCAAATACCTCCTCACCCCTTCTATCAGAATGTTTCAGAGCCTCACAGGCCTTCTCTCCAAATTCTGAGTGAAGACAGATGTGGAGTGCTCATTTAACGCCATACCAATGTCTTCCGGCTCCATGCAGATTGGCCCCTTTGTCCTTAATGGGACCGACTCTTTCCCTGGTTACCCTCTCAACTATCGACGGCACAATAGCGTAGTGGTTAGCATTGTTGCTTCACAGCACCAGGGACCCGGGTTTGATTCCCGCTTGGGTCACTGTCTGTGCAGAGTCTGCACATTCATCCCGTATTATTCCTTTCACTTATTCATTATTTGATATTATATTTGTAAATTCCAGTACCAGCCTCCCTGAACAGACGCTGGAATGTGGCGACTAGGGGCTTTTCACAGTAACTTCATTTGAAGCCTACTTGTGACAATACGCGATTTTCATTTCATTTCATTTGTAATCAGTTAAGGTAAAGTGTAAAAATGGCAGGAGATCCCACACCTGTGTTATGCTCCTTGTGCTCAATGTGCGAGTTCAGGGATGCGGCCGATGCCCCTGGCTCCTTCATGCGCGGGAAGTGTGTCCAGCTGCAGCTCCTGTTAGATCGCATGACAGCTCTGGAGCTGCGGATGGACTCACTTTGGAGCATCTGCGATGCTGAGGAGGTCGTGGATAGCACATTCAGTGAGGTGGTCACACTGCAGATTAGGATTGGTGAGGGAGACAGGGAATGGGTGACCAGAAGGAAGAGAAAGAGCAGGAAGGCAGTGCAGGTGTCCCCTGCGATCATCTCCCTCCAAAACACGTATACCATTTTGGATACTGTTGGGGGAGATGACTCACCAGGGGAAGGCAGTAGTAGCCAGGTTCATGGCACCGTGGCTGGCTCTGCTGCACAGAAGGGTGGGAAAAAGACTGGCAGGGGTATAGTCATAGGAGATTCAATCGTAAGGGAAGTAGACAGGAGTTTCTGTTGTCGAAAACGAGATTCCCGAATGGTATGTTGCCTCCCGGGTGCACGGGTCAGGGATGTCTCAGATCGGCTGCAGGACATACTGAAGGGGCAGGGTGAACAGCCAGCATATAGGCACCAACGATATAGGGAAAAAACGGGATGAGGTTCTACAATCCGAATTTAGGGAGTTAGGAGATGAGTTAAAAAGTAGGACCTCAAAAGGTAGTAATCTCAGGATTTCTACCAGTGCCACAAGACAGTCAGAGTAGAAATTCAAGAATAGTCAGAATTAATACGTGGCTTGAGAGATGGTGCAGGAGGGAGGGGTTCAGATTTTTGGGACATTGCAACCGGTTCTGGGGGTGGTAGGACCATTACAAATCGGATGGTCTACACCTGGGCAGGACTGGAACCAATATCCAAGGGGTGCTTTTGCTAACAATGTTGGGGAGGTTTTAAACTAATCTGGCAGGGGGGTGGGAACCAGATTAGGAAGTTAGAGGTCACTAAAGACGCAGCAACTAAAGCCAGTAAGGTACTAGATAATAAACTCATTGTGACTAAGGGGAAGAGTAGACAGGGAAGAGATGATGAACGCAAAGGGACAGGTGGTCTGAGGTGCATTTGTTTTAATGCGAGAAGTGTGGCAGGTAAGGCAGATTAACTTAGGGCTTGGATTAGTACCTGGGAATATGATGTTATTGGTATTACTGAGACTTGGTTGAGGGAAGGGCAAGATTGGCAACTAAATATCCCAGGGTATAGATGCTTCAGGAGGGATAGAGAGGGAGGTAAAAGGAGTGGAGGATTTGCATTACTGGTCAGAGATGATATCACAGCTGTGATTAAGGAGGGCACTATGGAGGATTTGAGCATTGAGGCAATATGGGTAGAGCTAAGAAATAGGAAGGGTGCAGTAACATTGTTGGGACTTTACTACTGGCCTCCCAAAAGCAGAGCGTGAAGTAGAGGTACAAATATGTAGACAGATTATAGAAAAATGTAGGAGCAATAGGGTGGTCGTGATGGGAGATTTTAACTTCCCCAATATTGATTGGAACTCATGTAGTGTTGGAGGTGTAGATGGAGCAGAATTTGTAAAGAGCATCCAGGAGAGTTTTTGGAGCAGTATGTAAATAGTCCAACTCGGGAAGGGGCCATACCTGGTATTGGGGAATGATCCCGGCCAGGTGGTTGAAGTTTCAGGCGGTGATTACTTTGGGAATAGCGATCACAATTCCATACGTTTTAGAATACTCATGGACAAAGACGAGAGTGGTCCTAAAGGAAGAGTGCGAAATTGGGGAAAGGCCATGTATAACAAAATTTGGCAGGAGCAAGGGAATGTGGATTGGGATCAGCTGTTTTATGGTAAATCCACATTTGAAATGTGGGAGGCTTTTAAGGAAAGGTTGATTAGAGGGCAGTGATAGAAATGGCAAGATAAGGGAACCATGGATGACGGGTGGAATTGTGAGACTAGCTAAGATGAAAAAGGAAGTATACATAAGATCTAGGCGACTTAAAACTGATAAAGCTTTGGAGGAATATCGGGAAAGGACAAATCACAAACACGCAATAAAGAGGGCTAAAAGGGGTCATGAAATATCTTTGGCTAAAGGGTTAAGCAAAATCTCAAAGCCTTTTATTCGTATATAAGGAGCAAGAGGGTAACTAGAGAAAGGATTGGCCCACTCAAAGACAAAAGAGGGAATTTATGCGTGCAGTCAGAAGAAATGGGTGAGATTCTTAATGAGTACTTCGATATTCACCAAGGAGAGGGGCATGACGGATGTTGAGGCTAGGGACGGATGTTTAAATACTCTAGGTCAAGTCGGCATAAGGAAGGGGGATGTTTTGGGTACTCTAAAAGGCATTAAGGTGGACAAGTCCCCAGGTCCAGATGGGATCTATCCAAGGTTTCTGAGGGAAGCGAGGGACAAAATAGTTGGGGTTTTAACAGATATCTTTGCAGCATCTTTGAGCACAGGTGAGGTCCCGGATAGACTTATCAGTGATAGGCAGCATGGTTTTGTGCAGGGAAGGTCATGTCTTACAAACCTAATAGAATTCTTTGAGGAAGTGACAAAGTTAATTGATGAGGGAAGGGCTGTAGATGTCATATACACGGACTTCAGTAAGGCGCTTGATAAAGTTTCCCATGGCAGGTTGACGGAAAAAGTGAAGTTGCATGGGGCTCAGGGTGTACTAGCTAGATGGATAAAGAATTGGCTGGGCAACAGGAGACAGAGAGCAGTGGTGGAAGGGAGTGTCTCAAAATGGAGAAAGGTGACTAGTGGTGTTCCACAGGGATCCGTGCTCAGACCACTGTTGTTTGTGATATACATAAATGATCTGGACGAAGGTGTAGGTGGTCTGATTAGCAAGTTTGCAGATGATACTGAGATTGGTGGAGTTGCAGATAGCGAGGGGGACTGTCAGAGAATACAGAAAAATATAGATAGATTGGAGAGTTGGGCAGAGAAATGGCAGATGGATGCATTTTGGAAGATCTAATTCAAGAGTGGACTATACGGTCAATGGAAGAGTCCTGGGGAAAATTGATGTACAGAGAGATCTGGGAGTTCAGGTCCATTGTACCCTGAAGGTGGCAATGCAGGTCAATAGAGTGGTCAGGAAGGAATACAGCACGCTTGCCTTCATCGGACGGGGTATTGAGTACAAGAGTCGGCAGGTCATGTTACAGTTGTATAGGACTTTGGTTAGGCCACATTTGGAATACGGCGTGCAGTTCTGGTTGCCACATTACCAGAAGGATGTGGATGCTTTAGAGAGGGTGCAGAGGAGGTTCACCAGGATGTTGTCTGGTATGGAGGGTGCTGGCTATGACGAAAGGTTGAGTAGATTAGGACTGGTTTTGTTGGAAAGACGGAGTTCATTGGGGGCCTGATTGAGGTCTACAAAATTATGAGAGGTATGGACAGGGTGGATAGCAACAAGCTTTTTCCTAGAGTGGGGGTGTCCATTACAAGGGGTCATGATTTCAAGGTGAGAGGGGGAAAGTTTTCGGGAGATGTGCGTGGAAAGTTTTTTTACGCAGAGGGTGGCGGGTGCCTGGAAAGCTTTGCCAGCGGAGGTGGTAGAGGCGGGCACGATAGCATCATTTAAGATGCATCTGGACAGATATATGAACGGACGGGGAACAGAGGGAAGTAGATCCTTGGAAAATAGGTGACAGGTTTAGATAAAGGATCTGGATCGACACAGGCTGGGAGGGCCGAAGGGCCAGTTCCTGTGCTGTAATTTTCATTGTTTGTATCTGCGTGGGTTTCCCTCGGTTGCTCTGGTTTCCTCCCACAAGACCCAAAAGATGTGTTTGTTAGGTGAATTGGACATTCTGAATTCTCCCTCAGTGTACCCGAACAGGCGCCGTTGTGTAGCGACGAGGGAATTTTCACAATAACTTCCTTGCAGTGTTATCCTACTAAACCTTTTTGTGACACTAATAAAGATTTATATAATTTCTTTCAAAGCAAAAATTAATAAAGCATAAAGTATTTTGTTAGATTGGCGAAATCCGTTTAAAAAAATAATTTTTTCCTTCCTGATAAGTTTTAGAACATAGAACATTACAGCGCAGTACGGGCCCTTCAGCCCTCGATGTTGCGCCGACCCGTGAAACCATCTGAAGCCTATCTGACCTACACTATTCCATTTTCATCCATATGTCTATCCAGCGACCACTTAAATGCCCTTAAAGTTGGCGAGTCTACTACTGTTGCAGGCAGGGCGTTCCACACCCCTACTACTCTCTGAGTAAAGAAACTGCCTCTGACATCTGTCCTATATCTACTACCCCTCAATTTAAAGCTATGTCCCCTCGTGTTGGTCATCACCATCCGAGGAAAGCGACTCTCACTGTCCACCCTATCTAACCCTCTGACAATCTTATATGTCTCTATTAAGTCACCTCTCCGCCTTCTCCGGATTGCTACTAGTGCTACAAGCTAGTCAGAGTAGGAATGTCAGCACAGATAGGATGAATGCGTGGCTCGAGAGATGGTGCAAGAGGGAGGGATGCAAATTCCTGGGGCATTGGAACCGGTTCTGGGGGAGGTAGGACCAGTACAAATTGGATGGTCTGCACCTAGGCAGGACTGGGACCGATGTCCTTGGGGGGGGGGGGGGGATGTTTGCTCGTGCTGTTGGGGAGGTTTTAAACTAATGTGATAGGGGGGTGAGAACCAATGCAGGAAGTTGGAGGGGAGTAAACCAGGGACAGCAACAAAAGTCAGTAAGGGGGAAAGTGCAAGGCAGAGAAGCCATAATCAAAAAGGCCACAGTACAGGATACAGTGACTGAGGAGAGCTCAGTGAATAGACCCAGTAATACTAAAAGGAATAAAAATGGAAATAAAAACATAAATGGAAAGTGACGCAGAAGATTGCTACATTAGGATAAGGGTTCAACAATAAGGAAAATTAGGAGAAAAGTTCAAAGGAAAAATGACTTGGGAGAGGTTACTGATAGGAGGTGTTAAAATTCAAAACAGAGGTATAAAAGCCAACATAAGGGTACTTTACCTGAATGCTCAAAGTATTCGGAATAAGGTAAATGAGTTGATGGTGCAAATCATCGTGAATGACTATGATTTAGTGGCCATGGTTAAAGGATAGTCGCTACTGGGAGTTAAATATCCGAGGGTATCAAACTATTCAGAGGGACAGAGTGGATGGTAAGGGAGGCGGTGTAGCTGTTATTTAAGGATGACATCCGGGCAGTAGCGAGGGATGACATCGGTGCTATGGAGGATAAGGTTGAATCCATTTGGGTGGAAATCAGGAATAGTAAGGTGAAAAAGTCACTGAGTGTCTATCGGCCACCAAATAGTAACATTATGGTGGGGCGGACAATTAACAAAGAAATGACTGATGCATGTAGAAATGGTACAGCAGTTATCATGGCGGATTTTAATTTACATGTCGACTGGTTTAACCAGGTCGGTCAAGGCAGCCTTGAGGAGGAGTTTATAGAATGTATCCGCGATAGTTTCCTAGAACAGTATGTAATGGAACCTACGAGGGAACAAGCGAGCCTAGATCTTGTCCTGTGTAATGAGACCGAATTGATTAATGATCTTACAGTTAGGGATCCTCTTGGGAGGAGCAATCACAACATGGTAGAATTTAAAATACAGATGGAGCGTGAGAAAATAAAATCAAACACTAGTGTTTCGTGCTTAAACAAAGGAGATTACAATGGGATGTGAGAAGATCTGGCTGAGGTAGACTGGGAAGAAAGATTTTATGGTGAAACAGTTGAGGAACAGTGGAGAACCTTCCAAGTGATTTTTCAGTGCTCAGCAAATGTTTATACCAACAAAAAGGACGGTGGAAAGGGCAGCACGGTAGCACAGGTGGATCGTGCCGTGGCTTCACAGCGCCAGGGTCCCAGGTTCAATTCCCCGCTGGGCCACAGTCTGTGCGGAGTCTGCATGTTCTCCCTGTGTCTGCGTGAGTTTCCTCCAGATGGTCCGGTTTCCTGCCACAGTCCAAAGACGTGCAGGTTGGGTGGATTGGCCATGCTAAACTGCCCATAGTGTCCAAAAAGGTTTAGGAGGGGTTATTGGGTTACGGGGATAGGGTAGAAGTGAGGGCTTAAGTGGGTCGGTGCAGATTAGATAGGCCGAATGGCCTCCTTCTGCACTGTATGTTCTAAAGAGGGGAAAGCGACCGTGGATATCGTAGGAAATAAGTGAGAGTATCAAATTGAAAGAAGCAGCATACAAAGTGGCAAAGATTAGTGGGAGACTAGAGGATTGGGAAATCTTTAGTGGGCAGCAGAAAGCTACTAAAAAAGCTATGAAGAAGAGTAAGATTGATGAGTAAACTTGCTCAGAATATAAAAACAGATAATAAAAGTTTCTACAAATCTATAAAACGAAAAAGAATGGCTAAGGTCAATATGTCCTTTAGTGGATGAGAAAGGAGATTTAATAATGGGAGATGAGGAAATGGCGGAGGAACTGAACAGGTTTTTTGGGTCGGTCTTCACAGTGGAAGACACAAATAACATACCAGTGACTGATAGAAATGAGGCTATGACAGGTGAGGACCTTGAAATGATTGTTATCACTAAGGAGGTAGTGATGGGCAAGCTAATAGGGCTAAAGGTAGACAAGTCTCCTGGCCCTGATGGAATGCATTCCAGAGTGCTAAAAGAGATGGCTAGGGAAAAAGCACTTGTGTTAATTTACCAAATTTCACTAGACTCTGGCGTGGTCCTGAAGGATTGGAAATTAGGAACCGTGACACCACTGTTTAAAAAAGGAGGTAGGGAGAAAGCGAGTAATTATAGGCCAGTTAGCTTAACTTCAGTAGTAAGGAAGATGCTGGAATCTATCATTAAGGAAGAAATAGCAAGGCATCTAGATGGAAATTGTCCCATTGGGCAGATGCAGCATGGGTTCATAAAGGGCAGGTCGTGCCTAACCAATTTAGTGGAATTTTTTGAGGACATTACCAGTGCGATAGATAATGGGGAGCCAATGGATGTGGTATATCTGGATTTCTAGAAAGCTTTTGGCAAGGTGCCACACAAGATAAAGATGCATGGCGTTAAAGGTAAAGAAGTAGGATAAAGAGGATTGGTTAACTAATAGAAAGCAAAGAGTGGGGATTAATGGGTGTTTCTCCAGTTGGCAATCAGTAGCTAGTGGTGTCCCTCGGGGATCAGTGTTGGGCCCACAATTGTTCACAATTTACACAGATGATTTGGAGTTGGGGGCCACGTGCAATGTGTCCAAGTTTGCAGACGACACTAAGATGAGTGGTAAATCAAAAAGTGCAGAGGACACTGGAAGTCTGCAGAGTGATTTGGATAGTTTAAGTGAATGGGCTCGGCAGATGGAATACAATGTTGACAAATGTGAGGATATCCATTTTGGGAGGAATAACAGCAAAAGGGATTATTATTTAAATGACAAAATATTAAAACATGCTGCTGTGCAGAGGGACCGGGATGGCCTATTGCATGTGTTGCAAAAATTTGGTTCACAGGTGCAACAGGTGATTAAGGCGAATGGATTTTGTCCTTCATTGCTAGAGGGATATTATGCTGCAACTGTGTAATGTGTTAGTGAGGCCACACCTGAAGTAGTGTGTTCAGTTTTGGTCTCCTTACCTGAGAAAGGACATACTGGCGCTGGAGGGTGTGCAGAGGATATTCACTAGGTTAATCCCAGAGTTGAAGGGTTTGGATTACGAGGAGAGGTTGAGCAGACTTGGATTGTATTTGTTGGATTTTGGAAGGACGCAGGGTGATATTATAGAAACACATAATTATGAAGGGAATAGATAGGATAGATGCAGGCAGGTTGTTTCCACTGGCGGGTGAAAGCAGAACTAGGGGGCATAGCCTCAAAATAAGGGGAAGTAGATTCAGGACTAAGTTTAGGAGGAACTTCTTAACCCAAAGGTTGTGAATCTATGGAATTCCCTGCCCAGCGAAGCAGTTGAGGCTCCTTCATTTAAATGTTTTCAAGAAGATGGATAGTTATTTTGAAGAATAAAGGGTGTTCGGGCAAGAATGTGGAGGTGAGGTGCACAAAAGATCAGCCATGATCTCATTGAATGGCGGAGCAGGCTTGAAGGGCCAGATGGCCTATTCCTGCTCCGAGTTCTTATTACATAGATTGCATAGAATTTATAGTGCAGAAGGAGGCCATTCGGCCCATCGAGTCTGCACCGGCTCCTGGAAAGAGCACCCGACCCAAGGTCAACACCTCCACCCGATCCCCATAACCCAGTAACCCCACCCAACACTAAGGGCAATTCTGGACCCTAAGGGCAATTTATCATGGCCAATCCACCTAACAGGCACATCTTTGGCTGCGGGAGGAAACCGGAGCATCTGGAGGAAACCCACGCACACACGGGGAGGACGTGCAGACTCTGCACAGACAGTGACCCAAGCCGGAATCGAACCTGGGACCCTGGAGCTGTGAAGCAATTGTGCTAACCACAATGCTACCGTGCTGCCCTTAATATGTTCTTATATTCATAACGATTGGGTGTATGTACCATGTATTGCACAATATATTAATTGGTTGCTAGCAAAAACTTATATTCCGACTTAAGTATAATAAAACATCCCAAAGCACTTCACAGGACATTTGACAACAAAATATGACATTGAACCACACAGGGACTTATTAGATCTGATGACCTAGATTAGAACATGTTGAAGTGTCTTGCTTTAATTGGTCTGTTGATATTAAATGAGGATGAATTGGAAGATTCTGGAAAGTTTCAGCTACTGGTGCAGTCCCAGATATTTGCATTTCTTATTTGTTACTCAAAAATTTGAAGTTGACATGATCAACCACACCTGTGTAAATCAATTTTTTTCAGTTGCTATGGCGAGTTTTTCTGAACCTTTTTTAAAACATGTTTGAGGAGCAACAAAGAAATGTTCTTACCCTATGTGGCTGATATAACATGCATTAATATATATTTATGCATTCACATATATCAGTATATAGAATATATAGAACAGTACAGCACAGAACAGGCCCTTCAGCCCTCGATGTTGTGCCGAGCAATGATCACCCTACTCAAGCCAACGTATCCACCCTATACCAGTAACCCCTCCCCCCCCCATTAACCTTATTTTTTAGGACACCAAGGGCAATTTAGCATGGTCAATCCACCTAACCCGCACATCTTTGGACTGTGGGAGGAAACCGGAGCACCCGGAGGAAACCCACGCACACACGGGGAGGGCGTGCAAAAGTATATTATTCAAAATATTGGATAGGTCATTGCTTCCTGGCTACAATATGTTACTTCATGTTGTCACTAATTTTGGTCCATTCCCTTCTATCAGAATTCCCCATTCCAGTTTACGTCCATTCCCTTTGATCAGAATTCCCCATTCCAATTTACGTCCATTCCCTTCTATCAGAATTCCCCATTCCAGTTTATGTCCATTCCCTTCGATCAGAATTCCCCAGCTGCTGGGGCTGGTTTAGCTCACTAAGCTAAATCGCTGGCTTTTAAAGCAGACCAAGCAGGCCAGCAGCACGGTTCGATTCCCGTACCAGCCTCCCCGGACAGGCGCCGGAATGTGGCGACTAGGGGCTTTTCACAGTAACTTCATTGAAGCCTACTCGTGACAATAAGCGATTTTCATTTTTCATTCTAATTTACGTCCATTCCCTTCTATCAGAATTCCCCATTCCAGTTTACGTCCATTGCCTTCGATCAGAATTCCCCATTCCAATTTACGTCCATTCCCTTCTTTCAGAATTCCCCATTCCAGTTTACGTCCATTCCCTTCGATCAGAATTCCCCATTCCAATTTACCTCCATTCCCTTCTATCAGAATTTCCCACTCCAGTTTACGTCCATTCCCTTTGATCAGAATTCCCCATTCCAGTTTACGTCCATTCCCTTTGATCAGAATTCCCCATTCCAATTTACGTCCATTCCCTTCTATCAGAATTCCCCATTCCAGTTTACGTCCATTCCCTTCGATCAGAATTCCCCATTCCAGTTTACGTCCATTCCCTTTGATCAGAATTCCCCATTCCAGTTTATGTCCATTCCCTTCTATCAAAATTCCCCATTCCAGTTTACTTTTTTGTTTAAATTTGTTCTTGGGATGTTAGCATCAGAAATGTGCTAGAGAAGATGGTGGTTAGCTACCTTCTTGAGCTGCTGCAGTCCATGTGGTGTAGCACAATTAGATATAATTGAGTGGCTTGTTACGCCATTTCAGATGACAGCTAAAATCTGGGTTCACGTGTAAGCCAGACTGGGTAACGGTGGCAGATTACCTCCCTGAAGGCCATTTGTGAACTAGATGAGTTTTTAATGACAATCAGGTAGTTTCATGATCATTATTGATGAGACTTATTTTATTCCAGATTTCTTAAATTCATTTTATTTGACCTCAAGCCTCTGGAGTATTAGTCTGAGCCTTTGGATCACTAGTCTGGTAACATTACCACTATGCTCCAATTTCCCCAACTATGACATTAATTACAGTATGCATTTTCTGTGACTATCACATAATTCAAGGTATTCTTTAATATTTAGCATCTCTAGGCCTTTATGGAGTTCACCCTTACTGCTTAATGCTTAATCAGGTGACCTAGAACTGTAATAACATTGCGATATTATAATTGCCCCATTGTGCAGTTCTGTCGTCTTCCAAAAGGCTGACACAAAGTCAACAAAATCATTTTTTCCACATGAAACAGAAGACTAAATTTGAATACTGCTTTTATCGCAAGAATTATTTAGTTCCTTTAACATCCCATGGATGTCAAATATATTGCAAGAAACTGCAGTGTGGTGAACTCAGCCCAACGCATTACACAAGTTTGTCACCTGCCTATTGATTCTGCCTACATCTCCTGCTGCCTCAGGAAGGCATGTTTCGAGACCCTTCGCACCCAGGCTTTGCCCTCTGTCAGAACCTTCCATCAGGCAGAAGATACAGAAGTCTGAAGACCCATAAATCCAGACATAGGAACTTCTTCCCCCGTTTCCAGACTCCTCAACGACTCTCCCTCTGACTGATCTGTTCCCTGTAAGACACTATTCATGACTCTCTATGCTGCTCTTGCTTACGTCATATTTGCTTTGTTATTTTGTCCTTGTTCCATACTGTAACTAATTATTTATTTGTCGATGTACTATGTACTTTCACACATTCCCTGTAATTATTTACTATTTCGTTTTTGTCTGTGTACGTTTCCTTGGCTGCAGAAAAATACTTTCACTGTGCTTCGGTACATGTGACAATAAATAAACATCAAAATACATAAATTTGACCAAAAGTGGACCAAACATCGCATTATTAGTCAGCATTACTGACTGATTGGTATTCACTTACAAAGAGAGAATATTTTGTAACTTAACAGTACCATTTTTCCCCAGAGTGAGAAAATGAGAGACTGCATACAATGATACCAACCTAACATTATAGGGATGCATTTCCCTTAAATATAGACCTTTTCTGCCTTAATCTTATACAGCACATAAGATGCACACTTCTGTTAGCTACATCACAGCTAATATGTTGAATGAATAAGAATGCACTGCAGATATCTTGCTTGCCGTAAATTACTTGTGCGCCAAGTGTAACTTGATAGAGATATAATAATAAATCATAATTCATTTCCTACAAGATAAGAAATATTGTAATTCAACAGTCATTCATATTTATCATTTTCCATTAAACTATTTCTGTCATACAAATTAAAAGGAGTAAGTAATTCAGCCCCTTAAGCCTACTCTTCCATTCAATAAGATCGTGGCAAATTACATGAGTGTCTTTAAGACAGAGATAGATAAGTTCTTGATTAATAAGGGAATCAGGGATTTATGGGGAGATGGCAAGAGAATGGGGATGAGAAAAATATCAGCCATGATTGAATGCAGGACTGAGGGTGTTGTACCTAAATGCGTGCAGTATACAGAACAAGGCAAATGATCTTGTTGCGCACATTGAAATTGGTGGATACGATATTGTGGGCATCAGAGACGTCGCTGCAAGAGGATCAGGGCTGGGATCTAAACCTACACAAGGATATGTGTCTTATCGAAAGGACAGGCAGATGGGCAAAGGGGGTGGGTTGCATTATTTGTAAGGAATGAAGTTAAATCGATAGCAAGGAGCGATATAGGATCAAAAGGCATAGCATCTGTGTGGGTAGAGTTGAGGATTCGCAAAGGTAAAAAGACCCTGATGGGAGTTATGTGCAAGCCCTTGCAGTAGTCAGGATGTGGGGCAGAAAATAAATCAGGTGATAGAAAAGGTATATCAAAAAGGCAATATTACAATAATCATGGGGGGCTTCAATATGCAGGTGGACTGGGAATATCAGTTTGGTATGGATCCCAAGAAATGGAATTTGTGGAATGTATTTTTGAAGCAACATGTGGTCGAGCCCACTAGGGAACAGGCAATTCTGGATTTTGTGATATGTAATGAGGCAGACGTGATTAAGGAGCTTAAAATGAAGGAACCCTTGGGGAGCATGTGACCACAATATGATAGCATTTACCCTGCAGTTTGAGAGAGAGATGTAATATGAGTGCAAGCTAGCTAGTGATATAAAAGACAATAGGAAGACTTTTTTTTACTATATCATAGGTTAGAGAGGCAAAAATAGGCATTGGACCACTGGAAAATGAGTCTGGAGAAGTAGAAATAGGAAACAAAGAAATGGCCGAGGAACTGAATAGTTACTTTGCATCAGTCTTCATGGTGGAAGACGCCAGTGGGATGTCAGAGCTCCAGGAGAATCAGGGGGCAGAGGTGAGTGCAATGGGTATCACTAGGAGAAGGTTCTGGGGAAACTGAAAAGGTCTGAAGGTGGCTAAATCACCTGGATCGGATGGACTACGCCCCAGGGTTCTAAAAGAGATGGCGGAGGAAATGGTGGGGTCACGGTGGTGGTGTTTCAGCAACCATTGGAGGCAGGGAGGGTGCCCGAGGACTGGAAAGTGGGTGATGTAACAACGCTGTTTAAGAAGGGAGGGAGACAGAAGACGGGAAATTATAGGCCAGTTTGCCTGACTTTGATCATTGGCAAGATTTGAGTCCATTATTAAAGAGGAGATTGACGAGTACTTGGAAGTGTATGATAAAAGAGGACTGAGTTAGCATGGCTTCGTCAAGGCAAGGTCACGTCTGAAAAATCTGTTTTTCAGGTAACAAGGAAGTTAGACCAATGAGAACAAGTGAACATGATTTATTTAGATTTCCAGAAGGCCTTTGACAAGGTGCTGCAAAGGAGAGTATTAAATAAGTTAAGAGCCCATGGTGTAAAGGGCAAGATCCTGGCATGGATAGAGGATTGGCTGACTGGCAAAAGGCAGAGAGTGAGGATAAAGGGGTCTTTTTCAGGATGGCAGCCGGTGAATAGTGGTGTGCCGCAGGGGTCAGTGCTGGGATCACAACTTTTCACAATATACATTAATGATTTGGAAGATCGGACAGAAGGCACTGTTGCTATGTTTGCAGATGATACAAAGATATGTAGAGGGACAGGTAGTATTGAGGAAGTAGGGGCGGGCTGCAGAAGGAATTGGACAGGCTAGGAGAGTGGGCAAAGAGGTGGCAAATGGAATACAATGTGGAAATGTGTGAGGTTATGCACTTTGGAAGGAGAAATGGAGGCAGAGACTATTTTCTAAATGGGGAAATGCTTAGGGAATCAGAAGCACAAAGGGACTTGGGAGTCTTTGTTCAAGGATTGGCCAGGTTTGGAGAGCATGAGGGGGAAGATGTCGTTCACCCACGAAGTTCTGAAGTAGCAATGAGAAAGCCCAAAGAGAAATATAATGGTGGGAGTATTAAATCTTGTGTTCACAAGGTCACAAGGCTAGGTTTCTCACAAGGCCAGGTTTCTCAGGCTTGAGAAGATCAAGTTCACCCTGGAAGATCGATGCTAGGGTTAGGGAGGCATATGGGGTTGGAAGAGGTGGGAAATAGTTAGTAGGAAAGGGGAATTGGGGAATTATATATGTAAGCCATGTTGGCTGGGTTTGTTTGTGGGGGGGGGGGGGGGGGGGGTTGTTTAGTTTGTCGTTTTTCCTCTTAAATTGTTAAAATTACATATGCCTTAATAAAACATTTAAAAAAACAGATTCGCTTAAGGTTAACGTGCAGGTTCAGTCGGCAGGTAGGAAGGCAAATGCAATGTTAGCATTGATGTTGAGAGGGCTAGAATACAAGACCAGTGATGTACTTCTGAAGCTGTATAAGGCTCTGGTCAGACCCCATTTGGAGTATTGAGTAGTTTTGGGACCGGTATCCAAGGAAGGATGTGCTGTCCTTGGAAAGGGTCCAGAGGAGGTTCACAAGAATGCTAAAAAATAAAATAAATAAATAATCTTTATTGTCACAAGTATGCTTACATGGACACTGCAATGGCGTTACTGTGAAAAGCCCCTAGTCGCCACATTCCGGCACCTGGTCGGGTACACTGAGGGAGAATTCAGAATTCTCAGCTGGTACGGGAATTGAACCCACGCTGCTGGCCTTGCTCTGCATCATAAACCAGCTGGCTAGTCTACTGAGCTAAACCAGTTCCCTGGAATGATCTCTGGAATGAAGAGCTTGTCATATGAGGAACAGTTGAGGACTCTGGGTTTGTACTCGGTGGAGTTTAGAAGGATGAGGTGGGGATTGTATTGAAACTTACAGGATACTGCAAGCCTGGATAGAGTGGACGTGAAGAGGATATGCACGGTCGCACAATAGTTAGCACTTGCTTCACAGCCCCAGGATACCAAGTTTGATTCCCAGCTTAGGTCACTGTCTTTTCGGAGTTGGCACTTTCTCCCCGTGTCTGTCTGGGTTTCCTTCAAGTGCTCCGGTTTCCTCCCACAAGTCCCGAAAGACGTTCTGTTAGGTAATTTGGACATTCTGAATTCTCCCTCTGTGTACCCAAACAGGTGCCGGAATGTGGCGACTAGGGGCTTTTCACAGTAACTTCATTGCAGTGTTAATGTAAGCCTACTTGTGACACTAATAAAGATTATTACTAGTAGGCAAAAAGGAGAACCAGAGGGCACAATCTCAGACTAAACGGACAGTCATTTAAAACTGAGATAAGGAGGAATTTCTTCAGCCAGAGGGTGGTGAATCTGTGGAACTCTTCGCGGAAGAAAGCTGTGGAGGCCAAATCACTGAGTGTCTTTAAGACAGAGATAGGAGTTCTTAATTAATAAGGAGATCAGGGATTATGGGGGAAAAGGCAGGAGAATGGGGATGAGAAAATTATCAGCCAAGATTTAATGGCAGAGTAGACTTGATAGGCCAAGTGGTCTATGTCTCTTGGCCTGAGGAAATTATAGATCGGGGCTTTATGTAGGGATTGAAGCATGTCGTTAAAAATGTTTGGGGACCGACAGCCAATATAGTCTGGACCTGACAAAGGACACACATACATAGCTGTGTAATATACACAAGTGTAATTTTATGTAGTTTACATTCAGCTATAATTTTTTAAAGTTTTTAAGACTTCAACAGAACTCATTTCAAGCAACTTCTTTAATAAACAAAAGGAAAAAAATGAGCACTGTCGTTTACATCCAGAGTCAAACCAGATAAAATGCTGGTTATCAAAATATTACTTAGTACCTGTACTGCATCTCCGTTACATAATGTATCCAATTAGACATCAGAGCTGGAGCACCCTCAGAGATACAATGAGCAGCACATATGCTAAAATGCACAGATGATTCAAAGGTGGATCACAAATTCCCTTTGTCAGAAAACTAATTCTGCCCACTGTATCAGATGGAACTTGCGACAGGTTATTCTGTAACTGGCATAGTGTCAATGTTTTAAGCATGATCTTCAAATTGAAAATAGCGCATCATACTCTTTGGATCCTCTTACTGCCTACAGCATGGCTGAGACAACGGATAAGTTAATTAACCTTTGTCAATATTGCTTTGCACCATGTCAGTTATGCAGTGGCAGAATAGCATCCAAAACCATTTACACTCAAACCAGTCCCATCTGACTGGGAAATTTGTTTTGATGAGAAAATATCTGTTGACCTCCTTCAGTCGTGTTGAGAACAATAACTCACTTTGAAAATCACATGTGCCAAACTGCACCCACTTTCAACCCAGCAGGACTTTTGCTTACTTCTGCTAGTATTTCACCATCTTCTGATTTCAGGCGAGCAACCTTCATGATGTTAGGACCAAGTACTTACTTGATCCCATCATACAGAACGTGTAGGTTTCCATTGTCAAGGGCAGTTTTGAATTTTTTTTCAAATAAATTTATAGAGTACCCAATTTATTTTTTCCAATTAAGGGGCAATTTAGCGTGGTCAATTCATCTACCCTGCACATCTTGGGTTTGTGGAGGCGAAACCCACGTAAACACGGGGAGAATGTGCAAGCTCCACATGGACAATGGCCCAGAGCTGGGATCAAACCTGGGACTATGGTGCCGTGACGCAGCAGTGCTAACTACTGTGCCACCATGCTACCCGGCAGTTTTGAATTCTTGACATCAACTGATTCACTGTTTATTTGCACAGCATCTCAGTGTCTTTTGTATGACCGTCATGGCTCGGATGGGCATCACCCAGTCTGTCTTTAATGCTCCTTTGCAGCTCCCTGCCACGATAGGCAAAGAACATTCATTACTTGAACTCAACTTAGCAAGCAGCAAGGATCAAATTCTAGCCAAACTACTCAAGCACGGAATGTTCGAATTACTGCAACATCTTCATGACCTCCTCCTTCTCCTTGGAAGGTAGAATCCAGTGCATTCCACGGGCCAAAAACCACCACGCTATACAAAAAAAGGAGTGACAGAAGAGATTGCAATAACTACAGGCGCATCTCACTCCTTAGTGTCACTGGAAGGCCATGAATTTAAAAAAGATGCCATCTATTTGTAGCCGGAAGGTATCCAGAAGTACAGTGCCGTTCGTGCGCTGGTAGATTTATAATGCAGAGGATCTTCTCCAAATGCTGAGCTAGAAGTGTAGGGAGCAGGATATACATCTTTGCCTTAATTTTGTAGATCTCACTAAAACATTCAACATAGTCTGTCGGGAAGTCTATAAAAAGAGAAAACTAGATGTTCACCAAAGCTCCCCAATTTCATCTGTTCCTTTCAGGACAACATGTACTGTACAGTTTGACAGCTCCAATTCTGACAGTTTCAGGGTGAAGAATGGAGTGAAAGAGGGTTGTGTCTTATGCCCCATTTTGTTATTTTCTGTTCCATTCTCATGGCCTTTGCCTCCCCTGTAGTTTACCTGCATACCAGGCCAGGTGGCAAGCTCCACAATCTGTCCAGAATGAAAGAGAAAATAGAAATGCACCTTGTCATGATCAGAGAACTCCTCTATACTGATGATATGCTAGTCACTCATGTAGTAACACAGCTAAAAGGGCTCATGGATCGTCTTCCCATGCCTATAACTGGTTCTCTCTTACAATTTGGATGAGCACTTGAAATGCTATTCCATCACAGCTATGGACCAAGTGCTGGAAAATGGGATTAGAATGGATATGTGTTGGATGGCTGGCACATAAAAGATAATATCTTTCAGTGATATCAAACTGTGTGACTCTACAAGCGTCAAGAAAACCAGGAGGTAATAGCACATGGTCCCATCTCCACCCTTGATCACATCAAATAATATCCTGCTGAAACTGGTTAGCAAATTCTGCTATCTTAGGTTCAGACAGGCAATATCTCTTGATGCAGAACTTGGGAAAGCAGCTACCATATTGGGTAGACAAGTATCAAGCTGACTCTTGGGAACAAGATGCTAGTTTGTGAGGCCTATGTTCTCAGCACCTTGTTATATGGCTGACAAACCAGCATGATTTCCAGATTTCAAGAAATGAAACTCAACAACTTTCCCCTTTGTTCTTTGCAATGCATTCTTGATATCTTATGGAAGGACAAAATCATGAATTTTGCAGTCCTTTCAAAGGCAAATCGTCCAAGCATGAGGCAACTTTACTAACTCGGATACATTCGTGGGATGGAATATGTATATCCAGAATTCTGTGTGGCAAGGTAACTGGAGCAGGAAGACCAGTAGGACACCCAAATGTTTGCATGAAGTAAGCTTGCAACTGCAACGGGAAGGCCACAAACACTGGGCGAGATTTACCACCCGCATCCCGCAGGAATTGAACGGGACTGGTAGATCGAGCCGGTGCAGACTCGATGGACCGAATGGCCTCCTTCTGCACTGTAAATTCTATTAAATAAGAGAGGCCTCGTCCGGGATTCCCGAAGGTTGCTACACCTTGTGAGATCGAATGAGATTTCATGAATGGGACACAGACTTGCAAAGTTACGTTTCACCAGATTGAAATAGCTCTCTGGATCTACCAGCCTCACTGAGGAGATGCCAGGCTGGCGCCGACTGGTACTGCTTTGCACAAATGGGAACCAGACGTGCCAGCACCTTTGGGGGGGGGGGGGGGGGGGGGGGGGGTCGGGTCTCGCAGGCCTTCTGAGGCTCTAGGGTGGCTGGTATCTGCGCAGGGTGGCACCCTGGCACTGATGTCACCCAGGCACTGCCAGCCTGGTACACTGACAGTGCCACCTGGGCACCCTGGCAGGGTCACCCAGATGCCAGGCTGGAAGGGGCACTGCCAGGGTGCCCAGGTGATATTTTTCCCGAGCCGGGGATCAGGTCCAGGTGTGAACTGTCAATGCGAGGTGGGGCGTTGGGGGGGGATCCAGGGGTGTCGTCCGGGGGTCACCAATTAAAAATGGTGGGGCTCCTCAGTGCAGGATATGTAGCGGAGTGCCGCCTTGGGCTCTTTATTTGGTTAGATCGTGCCCACTGAATTTTAAACCCGGGAGTAAGACACTAGCCGACAACAGAAGAAAACAGCGACATCACCTTTGGACCGGTGTGTTTTACCATGATGATTAGTGACTATAACAGCCTGGCAAAAGGCAGCAACGCTGAAAACAATAACACCTGGTAACCATTGCATATGCGACACTTGTGCTGAAACTGCCCCTCATGGATCGGTCTCTTCAACATCAGTAGAAGTGAGGCGTCCCCATGAACTTTACAATAGACTGCAGATGTCTTCTTGAAACATCAAAACACATTTCATTATGAGACAAGAGATTGATTTTCTGCAAGCCCAGCATTTCTGTTGCTTCACAGCACCAGGGACCGGGGTTCGATTCCCAGCTTGGGTCACTGTCTGTGAGGAGTCTGCACCTTCTCCCTATGTCTGCGTAGGTTTTCTCCAGGTGCTCCGGTTTCCTCTCATGAGTCCCGAAAGATGTGCTTGTTAGGTTGCCTCAGATTTTATTTCCTGTCTAAAATGTTATAATGGGAAGCACGGTAGATAGCACTGTTGCTTCACAGCTCCAGGGTCCCAGGTTCGATTTGGATCACTGTCTGTGTCGAGTCTGCACATTACATAGAATTTACAGTGCAGAAGGAGGCCATTCAGCCCATCGAGTCTGCACAGGCTCTTGGAAAGAGCACCCTACCCAAGGTCAACACCTCCACCCTATCCCCATAACCCAGTAACCCCACCCAACACGAAGGGCCATTTTGGACACTAAGGGCAATTTATCATGGCCAATCTACCTAACCTGCACATCTTTGGACTGTGGGAGGAAACCGAAGCACCCGGAGGGCACACACGGGGAGGATGTGCAGACTCCACACAGAGTGACCCAAGCCGGAATCGAACCTGGGACCCTGGAGCTGTGAAGCGATTGTGCTATCCACAATGCTACCGTGCTGCCCCAAAATGAAAATCACTTATTGTCACGAGTAGGCTTCAATGAAGTTACTGTGAAAAGCCCCTAGTCGCCACATTCCGGCGCCTGTCCGGGGAGGCTGGTACGGGAATCGAACCGTGCTGCTGGCCTGCTTGGTCTGCTTTAAAAGCCAGCGATTTAGCTGAGTGAGCTAAACCAGCCCCGTCTAAATGTTCTTGCCACACGTCCCGAAACACATGTTGTTAGGTAATTTGGACATTCTGAATTCTATCTCTATGTATCTGAATATGTGTATCCGAACAGGTGCCGGAATGTGGCGACTAGGGGATTTTCACAGTAACTTCATTGCAGTGTTAATGTAAGCCTACTTGTGACAATAAATATTATTATTAGTTAATCTGATCTCGGTCAGGGCAGTAAATTATTCCAGTATAAGCGAATGAGGAGAAAGGGAAATGTAGTGAAGGCTCCAGTTCCTCAATCTTGGGCAGCAGAGATTACAACCAGCCTGTGCTATTTTATACATCCCTATCAGACTAACTGAAGGACAGCAATTTTCCTGTCCTTTAGAGATTGAGAGGGTGAAGAGAAAAAAAGAAAATAAAGGAATTAAAACTCTGTCCAGCAAATGCTGCCTGACCTCTCGAGTAGTTCCAGACTTTGATTTTCTGATTTGTAACACCCACAATATTTTACTCTTGTGAAAATGAAGAATCTTTCATTAAATATAAACACAAGGGTATTTTATTGAACAGCACTTGCTTTTTTATGGACACTAGGCAGAAAAAAGCAGGAGCAGAATTATTCTTGTTAAAAACCTGAATGATTTGAAAAAGTGAAAGGCAACTGGTTGTGCTCTTTCCTATCATCACGTTTATTATAGAGCTGCCAAATCTGGCTTCAGCTGCTAACCTCAAAACTTGCAATAACGCTATATATTTTCTAAAGTCAATCCCTTTTAGTGCAAAATATATTGGTAGTCCCATTAGAATATCATACATCAAATTCAACAGAAACATGCATAATTTATACAAGTTCAAGAAAGAAAATGCATAGCTCAGATAGTGTTTTTATCTTGACCTGAATCAGGAAATGTTGGATCCTTACGACATTGTGTCAGAATATGAAGGAAAAAATGATTTACACAGAAGAGTTTTGAGGCTGTGAAATTGACTTTCAGAGTTTTGTAGTTGTTATAGCTAGTATGTTACAATATTAATATACACAATTAGATTGAATAGGTGGATGAAGACTAAGAGGCTGAAGGTAAAGAGGTTAAAATTGGTTAATTCATTTCAGGCTGTGATCTAGGCCTATATTCAGAAGCAATTCTACAATACGAAATATAATACGGGCTACTTAAAATTTTTATACTAATAGTTATCTTTTTGAGTTCTGCTAATCAAATGGTGGATTGACCAGATGATATAGCAACTGTTCAGTAAATGGAATTAACAACAGAAACGGAGATTGCTGAAGCATTAGAGTAGAAGTGACTAAAATGACAAAATGATACACAGATATTGCTTTCATTTACATTTATGTTGTAATTCCAATGTAAAAACAATCTCAAGTTAATTTGCAAGGACACATGGAGGAACACCCAGACAAAGAAACCATGCTTTTGGTCAAAAGAGAGGGGTTGTAAAGAAAAGGTGGGGTGGGTGGCGGTGATGTGAAGAGCTTTAAAGAGATTGGGGCAGCAGGGTAGCATGGTGGTTAGCATAAATGCTTCACAGCTCCAGGGTCCCAGGTTCGATTCCCGACTGTCTGTGTGGAGTCTGCACGTCCTCCCCCTGTGTGCGTGGGTTTCCTCCGGGTGCTCCGGTTTCCTCCCACAGTCCAAAGATGTGCGGGTTAGGTGGATTGACCATGCTAAATTGCCCGTAGTGTCCTAATAAAAGTAAGGTTAGGGAGGGGGGGGGGGGGGGGGGGGGGGGTTGTTGGGTTACGCGTATAGGGTGGATACGTGGGTTTGAGTAGGGTGATCATGGCTCGGCACAACATTGAGGGCCGAAGGGCCTGTTCTGTGCTGTACTGTTCTATGTTCTATGTTCTAGGTACACGGTAAGTAAATTTCATTTGAATTATCTGTTGGCATGAAGGGTAACTTCAGGAAAGCAGGTTAGTGAAACAGGCAGACAATGGCAGGCTCATCTGAATGCAGGTAAGTGGGAGGGGAAGAATATTGTCAGGAACAACATCAACAAGAAAATAATCTAAACGGTGCTTTTTTTGGGGGGCGGGAGGGGAGAGAATAAAGACACCTGGAGGTTCATAATTAATAGTCTTTGAAGATAATAGGGCAAATTGATAAAGGGGTTAAGGCAATGTATGAGATACTTGGCTTTGTGAATCGGGGTATTACCATACATTAACAAAACACATAAAAAGACAAAGTCAATGATTCAAGATGATGCTTTTAATTACCTGCAAAGACTCGCATTAAAAGTATCATCTTGATTCATTGACTTTGTCTTTATAAAAGTGTCTGTGGAACCCACCTTATGAAGAAGCTGTGCTCCGAAAGCTAGTGATTCCAAACAAACCTGTTGGACTTTAACCTGGTGTTGTCAGACTTCTTACGGTGCCCATCCCAGTCCCACACCAGCGTCACCACATCATCAACAAGGAAGTCATGCTGAATATTTATTAATTACGGGCGAGGCCTCAGTTGGAGCAGAGAGTATGATTCTGACCATCGTACTTCAGGAAGAATGTCAAGGCCTTGAACAGGGTACAGAAGACATTTACCAGGATGACACTATGGATGAGGGATTTTGCTTGTGTGGAGAGGTTGGAGAAATCTAGATTATTCTCCTAGAGCACTAGAGCAGAGAATGCAAGAAAGGGGGAATAGGCCAGTGGGGGGGTTTCCATCATGGTTCACAGGGTGCCCGATATGGAGAACACCCCTAAACTCAGACGTCTCTCCACATGATGGCCCTTATTAGCTACTCAATTTGTCTCAATTGGCCTCTCAGCAGGATGGTCAATTGGCCTCTCAGCAGGATGGTCAATTGGCCTCTCAGCAGGATGGTCAATTGGCCTCTCAGCAGGATGGTCAATTGGCCTCTCAGCAGGATGGTCATTCTTGACCTTCCCTGTTGCTGAGGTAATTGTATGGCGTCAGGAATGCAACGGGTATGCCCCCTTCCCTTCTAATTTTTAAATTCTCCACCCCTCCCCATCTTATAATCTGCTCCTTCGGCCACATTAAATTCCAAACAATGATTCTATCTAAGTCTACTGCCAAAGTCTTTCCCAACACTTTCACTAATATTTGTCTCGGCTTCTTCAATATACTCGCCAGCTCTCCCAATGATTGTTTTCGTAAATATTAACTTGTCAAAACTCTGCTATCCACACCACATGAAAATGAAATGAAAATCGCTTATTGTCACGAGTAGGCTTCAAATTAAGTTACTGTGAAAAGCCCCTAGTCGCCACATTCTGGCGCCTGTCCGGGGAGGCTAGTACAGGAATTGAACCGTGCTGCTGGCCTGCTTGGTCTGCTTTAAAAGCCAGCGATTTAGCCCAGTGAGCTAAACCAGCCACTCATCCCGCTCACCCTGCCGTGCCAAATTTCACTGGCTTTCAAAAGTGCCATTCTCATCTGAAGTTCTTCTCCATGATTATGGATCCAACTCTACAATCTCTTCCAGCTTTATAATCCCATCCAGTATCCTTTTGTCCTTTCTTGTCTCCTGCGTATTCTCATTTTTTCTTGTTTCAATGGTCGAGCTTTGAGCCATCCTAAGCTAACTCTCTGGAATGCTCTCAATAACCTTCTGCTTTGCCACCACTCTTGAACACGGGTTCAATTCTGGTCTTGGATGCCTGTCTGTGTGGAGTTTGCACTTTCTCCCAGTGTCTGCGTGGGCTTCCTCCGGGTGCTCCGGTTTCCTCCCACAGTCCAATAATGTGCAGGTTAGGTTGATTGACCAAAGAAAACTGAAAGAAGCCTTAAAAGCCTTGTCCATTAATTTGTGTTTTTTTCATTATTCTTTCTTGGAGAAATTTGAGTTCACATAGGAAAACATCCCATGGTGCTTTTCATAGGGGTTACTAAAGATGTTAAATTGCGCCTTAGTTTCCAATGGGTAATTGGGGTTGGAAGGGCCATGGGGACAAGGTATGGGAGTGAGTCTGTGTGCGGTGCTCTTTCAGGGGGTCGGTGCAGAATTGATGGGTCGAATGGCCACTTTCGGCACTGTCAGGATTCAATCATATTCTTCTATGTTTAATTTTCCCTACTCTTGCATCACTCAGCATCTTTAGTAACCCCTTGTCGCCACCAAAGTTGGCCATTCTCTCAATACAAAATGGAGGAACGCAAAGCTTGCAGGTTAAAATGGACATAGTTTGCAGCACAAGCAGGCTGCACCAAGCCAATGTGTATTCTGTCTGCTAAGAGAGCAGACAGCACCAAAACGAACATTCCGCATACTAATGAGGCAATCTCCGGGATAGTTAACATAGTAATGGAACGATCCCAGGGACAAAGGACACAAATAGGGAAGTGATTGCAACAGTGTATGGGAAACCAGACACCCCGGCACCAGCGGGGTTCGAAAACAAAGCACCTGAAGGCCTGCCCAGTAGCCGAGGAACAGCCTCAGTATTGGGGGGATTCAAACAAATCGATTGGGAAGAGACCCAATCGATTCCCAGCAGGTAAAGGGTCAGCCCAAAAGGGCGCAAAGCCCTAGGACCTATAAAAGACAGGTCCCAAACTTAGTTTGTTCTTCTTGATCAGCCCTCCTCTCTGGACCAGCCCCTCGACCAGCTTTTACCAAAGAAGATCTTGGCTGAGAGAGAGGAGAGGTTTGGAAAGCAGCCGCCAGCAAGTAAGTGTCTCACAACGATCGCTACCAGATATAGACACTCCTGACCCCTTTTTAACCCGTACCAACCTGAAGTCTGCGGACCAGTGCAGAGCAAGAGGCCTTGTCCCCTGATCCGGCAGTTCCTTTAAGATAAGTATTGGTTTATATAGTGGTAGGAATAGCTTAGTCACCTTAGCGTGTGCATGAGTAGATTATAATTGTACTATAATAAACTCATTTGTTTGAACTTACTAATTGGTGTATGGTTTTGTTGCTTTGAATTTGACCTTGAAACTTGTGGCGGTATCTTAACGATACCTGGCGACTCCAGAGCTAAGTAACAAAACAGAGCCAAATCGAGTGTTAAGCACACTCACCCAGAACGAGCAACACCCTGATGGGGGCTGATGTTCGCTGTGAACTGCCTATTCTTGATAAAGCCCGTTTGGTCCTCTGCGACCACCTCTTGGTATGCAGCCTTCCAGCCTTTTGGCCAGAACCTTTGCGAGTATTTTCACATGCACGCTCAGCAGTGAAATGGGTCTGTATGATCCACATTCTGTCAGGTTTTTATCTTTTTTGGATATCAGTGAGATTGTGGCCTGCGCTAGTATGGGGAGGGCAGGGTGCGCTTTGCCAGCGAGTCCGTGAACATGTCCCTTAGGTGTAGGGCCAGGACTAGTGCAAATCTTTTGTAGAAGTCCGCCGGGAACCCATCAGGTCCCCGGTGCCTTCCCCGCCTGCATGGAGCTGATGCTCAATGATTTCTCCCAGGTCTATTGATGCTTCCACCTCCCCCCCGTCGGTCTTCTCCACAACTGGGTAGTTTCAGTCCATCTAGGAACGGTTTCATTCGGAGGTGTACAGTCCCTGGTAGAAGCCCACAAATGCACGATTGACCTCCTTTGGCTCTGTTACCTGTCTGCCTCTGCTATCCTTAACCTGCGCTATTTCCCTCGTGGCTGCCTGCTTTCTCAGCTGGTGACCGAATAGGTGGCCAGCCTTGTCTCCGTGTTCGTAGAAGGTCCCCCGTGTCTGACAAATGGAATTTAACCCTGAAAAGTGAGAGATGATGCATTTTGGAAGAACTAACAAGGCAAGGGAGTACATAATGAATGGTGGAATGCTAGGAATTACAGAAGGCAGAGATACCTTGGGGTGCATGTCCATAGGTCCCTGAAGGCAGCAGGCAGGTAGATAAGAAGGCTGATGGGATACTTGCCTTTATTAGTTGAGGCATAGAATACAAGAGCAAGGAGGTTATGATGGAGCTGTATATAACGTTTGTTATGACATAGCTAGAGTATGGTGTGCAGTTCTGGTTGCAACACTTTAGGAAGGATGCGATATCAATAGAAAAATAACCGAGGCAATTCACCAGGATGTTGCCTGGGCTGGAAAGTTTCAGCTATGAAGAGAAGCTGCTTCGGCTAGGGTTATTTTCATTCGAACAAGGAAGGCCAAGGGAGCACTTGTACAAGGTACACAAAATTATACGGGACATAGATACGGCAGTTTGGAAGACATTTTGCCCCTTAGTAAAGGGGTGAATAACAAGGGGCAAAGATTTAAGTTAAAGAACAGATGATTTTAGAGAGGATTTGAGGAAGAAAATTTTCACCCTGAGGGTGATAGGAACCTGAAATTCACTACCTGAAAGGATGGATTAGGCTGGAATCTTCAACGTTTAAGAAGCATTTAGATGAGCACTTGAAAAGTCATAGTAAACAAAGCTATGGACCAAGAGCTGGAAAATTGGATTAGAATAGATATTAGATATTTAGAGTCATTTTACAGCAGACACGATGGGCCGAAACCTATGAGTATAAATCTGCAAATATGGCCCCTTGAGTAAAAATAGTTATTTTGTGTAATAGCCGTTTATGTGCCACCTTATTGAACACCTTTTCAAAATCTACTGGTTCCTTTTAATCCACCCGACTTGTTACATCCTCAAAGATTTCCTTTCCACAAATGCTTGTTGTATCATGATTTTCCAAATCTCCTGGTGCTCTTTCTTTCTTCTAGATTGTTAATGTATATCTTCCAGAAAGAACATGAGTGAATCAGATGGGTTTCATGGTCACCATTACTAAGACTAGCTTTATATTCTGGATTTATTAACCAAATTCAACTAGCTGCCCAGTCCCAACAGCCTAGTCGAGTGACATTACCACTTCGCTACCATGTCCTCTATGTCCTTAAAACTATCCCAGTGACAGATGCAGGCTAACTGGTCTATGATTTTCTGCTTTCGGTCTTCTTTCTTGAATAGAGACATTAGAATTTTGGATGATTACTACCAATGCATGAGTAATCCTATTGCGAAGTGATAATTCCTATTGTTGACCAAGTGATTAGTCAACAAGCACCATCACTGGCATGGCCTTTGACCTTTTTCACCCTGTGCTTTTTTTTCTATTCTCATTAAGGGGCAATTAAGCGTCGCCAATCTACCTACCCTGCACATCTTTTTTCGGGTTGTGGGGGTGAGACCCACGCTTACAAGGAGAGAATTTGGAAGCTCCATAAGGACAGTGACCCGGGGTCGGGATCTAATCCCGGGACATTGGAACTGGTTCTGGGGGAGGTGGGACCAGTACAAACCGGACGGTCTGCACCTGGGCAGGAGTAGGACCGATGTCCTAGGGGGGGGTGTTTGCTAGAGCTGTTGGGGAGGGATTAAACTAATGTGACAGGGGGATGGGATCCAAATGTAGGAAGTCGGAGGGAAGTAAAATGGGGCCAGAAACAAAAAGTAGTAAGGGGGAATGTGTAAGGCAGAGAAGCCATAGTCAAAAATCAAAAAGGGCCACAGGACAGGGTACAGTGTACAGTGACTGAAGAGAGTGTGAAAAGGGAGGTGGCCAATGCAGGATTGAGGGTGCTAAATGCACGCAGTAAACGGTGGGCATCTCAGAGACGTGGCTGCAAGGGGATCAAGGCTGGGATCTAAATATCCAAGGATATGTGTCCTATCGAGAGGACAGTCAGATGGGCAAAGGGGGCGGCGTTGCATTGTTAGTAAGGAATTAAGTTAAATCGATAGCAAGGAGCCATATAGGATCAAAAGACATAGAATCTCTGTGGGTACAGTTGAGGAACCGCAAAGGTAAAAAGACCCTGATGGGAGTTATGTACAGGCCCCCTAGCAGTAGTCAGGATGTGGGGCAGAAAATAAATCAGGAGGTAGAAAAGGCATGTAAAAAAGGCCATATTACAATAATCAAGGGGGACTTCAATATGCAGGTGGACTGGGAAAATCAGGTTGGTAGTGGATCCCAAGAAATGGAATTTGTGGAATGTCTAAAATATGTTTTTTTGGAGCAGCTTGTGACAGAGCCTACTAGGGAACAGGCAATTCTGAATTTGGTGATGTGTAATGAGGCAGACTTGATTCAGGAACTTAAGGTGAAGGAACCCTGAGGGAGCAGTGACCACAATCTGATAGAATTTACCCTGCAGTTTGAGAGGGAGAAGCTGCAATCAGACGGTATTACAATTAAATAAGGGTAACTACAAAGACATGAGGGAGGAGCTGGTCAGAGTTCATTGCAGAAGGAGCCCAGCAGGGAAGACAGTGGAACAGCAATGGCAGGACATTTGGGGGTTATTAGGGAGGAACAACAGCCATTCATCCCAAGGAGCAGGAAACATGCTAAGGGGAGGACAAGGCATCCATGGCTGACGAGGGATGTCAAGGACGGCATAAAGGCCAAGGAAAAGGCATACAAAGTGGCGAGAATTAGTGGGAAACCAGAGGATTGGGAAGCCTTTAAAAGCGAGCACAGGACAACTAAAAAAGCAACGGGGGGGGGGGGGGGGGGGAAGATGAAGTACAGTGCAAGTTAGCTAGTAATATGAAGGAAGATAGGAAGAGATTTTTTTGAATATATAAAAGGTAAGAGAGAGGCAAAAATAGACATTGGACCACTAGAAAATGTGGCTGGAGAAGTGGTAATAGGAAACAAAGAAATGACAGAAAAACTGAATGGTTACTTTGCATCAGTCTTCATGGTGGAAGACACCTGTGGGATGCCAGAGCTCCAGGGGGCAGAGGTGAGTGCAGTGACCATTACAAAGGAGAAGGTTCTGGGGAAACGGAGAAGGTCTGAAGGTGGATAAGTCACCTGGACCAGGTGGACTACACCCCAGGGTCTGAAAAGAGATAGCTGAGGAAATTGTGAAGGCATTAGTGATGATCTTTCAGGAATCACTGGAGGCAGGAAGGGTCCCAGAGGACTGGAAAGTGGCTAATGTAACACCACTGTTTAAGAAGGGAGGGAGGCAGAAGAAGGTAAATTATAGGCCGGCTAGCCTGACTTTGGTCATTGGTAAGATTTTAAGAGTCTGTTAAGATGAGATCGCAAAGCACTTGGAAGTGCATGATAAAATAGGACTGAGTTAGTATGGCTTTGTCAAAGGGAGGTCGTGTCTGACAAATCTGTTAGTTCTTTGAGGAGGTAACAAGCAAGTTCGACAAAGGAGAATCAGTGGACGTGATTTATTTAGATTTCCAGAAGGCCTTTGACAAGGTGCCGCATAGGAGACTGTTAAATAAGTTAAGAGCCCATGGTGTTAAGGGTAAGATCCTGGCATGGATAGAGGATTGGCTGACTGGCAGAAGGCAAAGAGTGAGGATAAAGGGGTCTTTTTCAGGATGGCAGCCGGTGACTAATGGTATACCTCAGGGGTCTGTGCTGGGACCACAACGTTTTATAATATAAATTAATGATCTGGAAGAAGGTACTGAAGGCACTGTTGCTATGTTTGCAGATGATACAAAGATCTGTAGAGGGACAGGTAGTATTGAGGAAGCAAGGGAGCTGCAGAAGGACTTGGACAAGCTAGGAGAGTGGGTAATGAAGTGACAAATGAAATACAATGTGGAAAAGTGTGAGGTTATGCACTTTGGAAGGCGGAATCTAAGCATAGACTAGTTTCTAAATGGGGAAATGCTTCGGAAAGCAGAAGCACAAAGGAATTTGAGGTCCTTGTTCACGATTCTCTTAAGGTTAATGTGCAGGTTTAGTCGGCAGTTAAGAAGGCAAATGCAATGTTAGCATTCATGTCAAAGAGGGCTAGAAAACAAGACCAGGGATGTACTTCTGAGGCTGTATAAGGCTCTGGTCAGACATTATTTGGAGTATTGTGAGCAGTTTTGGGCCCTGTATCTAAGGAAGGATGTGCTGGCCTTGGAAAGAGTCCAGAGGAGGTTCACAAGAATGATCCCTGGAATGAAGAACTTGTCGTATGAGGAACATGTGAGGACTCTGGGTCTGTACTCGCTGGAGTTTAGAAGGATGAGGGGGGGATCTTATTGAAACTTACAGGACACTGCGAGGCCTGGATAGAGTGGACGTGGAGAGGCTGTTTCCACTTGCAGGACAACTAGAACCAGAGGACACCATCTCACATTAAAGGGACGATCCTTTAAAACAGAGGAGGAGGAATGTTTTCAGTCAGAGTGGTGAATCTGTGGAACACTTTGCCACAGTAGGCTGTGGAGGCCAATTGACTGAGTGTCTTTCAGGCAGAGCTAGATAGGTTCTTGATTAATAAGGGGATCAGGGGTTATGGGGAGAAGGCAGGAGAATGGGGATGAGAAAAATATCAGCCATGACTGAGTGGCGGAGCAGACTCGATGGGCCAAGTACCTAATTCTGCTCCTATGTCTTGTCGACCTCATGCTGTGAGGGTGTAGTGCTAACCACTGTGCTACCACTGCCCTTTTTTCACCCTAAGTTATCATAGATGATAATATAGGGTAAAATGATTAAAACCAAATACTGGCTGCAAATTTGAAAACTTAGCTCTTCAAAAGAAACCTCAATCTGTATGTCACACGTCTGTGGAAAGCTACACAGAACAATTACACCATTATCCAGCCACTCTGACATTATCAGGACAATGATGAAATTAAATGCAATCCCCCCCCCCACCCCCGGTGGTAGAAAAAAAACATGTCGTCAGATACATTTCTCAACAAAAAACATCATATGGTTCAGAACAACTCTCCGTGATCAATGTGTTTGTAAATATACTTTGACACAGTGTCCACATCATAAATATACTTTGACACAGTGTCCAAAAAGAACAATTGTAGTCAATTAATTGTAGACAATTAATGAATGGTACTAATTACACAACGTTTCTACAGTATGCTCTCCAATGTTATTTAAATTCTGATACGACTTAAATGTTTCATTAAATGATCTCCAAATATAAAATAATTCTCACATTTTAGGGTCTCCCCAGCATAAGGAATATGTAGCTTGAACCGGTCACAACAGGGTCCCGGTGTTAGTGATGTGCATCTGAAAGGAGGAACCAAACAAAAAATTCAATAACTCAAAAGGAAAACAATGGCTGGCAACACTCAGACTATAACAACCTACAACAATCTATATAATTGCTGGATTGCAATATAAAACAGGAATTTCATGAGACAAAGCCCAACATTTTTATTCAGTTTGGTATAAGTTAGCCTGTGAGACCAAAATGAAAAACTGCAAACTCTCAATTACAAACGAATCATGCTGAGCTAGAATAATGTTTATTTTGTTACCCTGGGCTAAGGCGCAGTCAATTCCAGCCCCCCTTGACCCGGAGTCGCAAAATAAGTGAATTAACCAATAATTCTTATGAAGTTTTCGCCATCTTTGACCCAGGCTGCTCAAATGACTTACATCCGCCAGATTTGCAAGTAAAAACACGATAACTGTTATTGAAGCATTTGTAATTTTCACAGTTTAACAAATTAACACTCTAAACAGCCTACCGGCCCGACGCACGCAACAATATTACAATAACATAACCAACTACCCCCCCCCCCCCCCCCCCCCCCCCCCCCCCCCAAGTCCGTCTATCACCTCCCAAGCCCTATTGGGCCTTCCACCAGCTCCTCATCTACCCTCGGGAACTCCAGTCCTCCCAAGAATCACTTCATACCCTCTTCCCCGGCTGGGGGTTCCAATTTATAAAGTCGGCTATAAAATTCCCGAAACACATTATTCACCCCCTCTGGGTCCACAACCACCTTCCCCCTTATTTCCTTTACTTTCCTAATTTCTCTCGCCGTCTCCGGTTTACTCATCTGATGTACCAACATCCTGCTGACTCTTTCCCCACATTCATATACTGCCCCCTTTATCCTCCTCAGCTGTCCCTCTGCCTTACCTGTGGACAGGAGCCCAAATTCCATTTGCAGTCTCTGCCGTTCCTTAGGAGCCCCTCATCTGGAGACTCCGCATATCTCCTGTCCACCTGTAAAATTTCACCTGCCAGCTTGTCCAACTCTGTCTCTTCAGTCTTCTCCCTATGGGCTGAATCACGATGAATTCCCCCCAAAATAACTGCCTTCAGTGTTTCCCATACAACCCCTGCCGAGATCTCACCCGTATCATTAATCTTTATATATCCCTGAATGGCCTCCCTCACCCGCCCACACATCTCATCCTCCACGAGCAACCCTACATCTAATCTCCATTGCGGCCGCAATGAGAAGAAATTCTTCCTCAAATCCATCTTAAATCAATACCCCCTTATTCTGTGACTGTCCTCTGGTCCTATAATCATCCCACGAGTGAAAACATCTTGCCAACATTTACCCTGTCTCACCCCCTAAGAACCTTACATATTTCAGTCAGATCACCTCGTATTTGTCTGAATTCCCAAGGAGTACAGGTACAACCTGTTCAATCTTTCCTCCATACCTGGGATCTGGTAAATCTCCTCTGTACTGCCTCCAGTGATAACATATCTTTCTTTAAATAAGGGGATAAAAACTGTACACAGTATTCTAAATGTGGCCTCACTAGTACCTTGTACAGTTGCAGCAACGCTTCTTTACCTTTATACCCCATGAAATATAAGCTAGCATTCCATTTGCCTCCCCTGTTTCCTTCAGCAACCGTGCTAGCTTTCTGGGTTTCATGAACGAGGACCAAGTCCCTTTGTGCTGCAGCTTTATGCAAACTTCTCTCCATTTAAATAATAATCCACATTCTTCCAAAATGAACAATTTCACATTTCCCCACATTGAATTCTGTTTGGCAATTTTCTGCCTACTCATTTAACTTGTTAATCTTGCTCTGTAAACTATTTATATCCTACTTACAACCTGCCGTCCATCCCACCTTTGTATCATCTGCAAATGTGGCCACAGTGTACACTGTTCTTTTCTACAAATCATTAATATATATTGTGAAGATCTGGGGTCCCAGCACTAATCCATGTGGCGCTCCACTGGTTACTGCCCTCCAACCTGAGAAAGACCCCCTTAACGCTACTCTCTGCTTCCCGTTAGTTAACCAAACCTCTATCCATGCCAGAATATTACCTCCAACATCATGACCTCCTATCTTGCATAGTAGGCTTTTGTGCGGCACTTTATCAAATGCCTTTTGAAAATCCAAATATACATCGACTGGTTCTCCTCCAGCGACACTGCCTGATAATTCTTCAAAGAACTTTAGTAAATTTTTCAGACATGATTCATGAACCCACATGGATTCTGCTTGATCAGATTATGACTTCCCAAATGCACCGCTAGTCTCTCCTTAATAATCGATTTTAATATTTTTCCAACAACTGAAGTATAGACTACTGGACTATAGTTTCCTTCATTTTGCCTCTTTCCCTTTTTGAACAGTACCATATTGGCAGTTTTCCATAGTTGGACTTCTCGGCTTTGGTAATTCAACATAACTGGCAGCCAACTTTGGGCCTGATCTACACAAACAAAATGCAAACATAAAGTACTGGAAACAATTTATTAGTTAAAAGGATGCACACACACATGTACATACACAAACCTCAGCTGAACAAATTATTGTGCTGGCAAAACATGAACAAAACTGACAGAATAGTAAGATGAAACCAACTTGGATCACTCATTAGCACTTACCCTGACTTGAGGTCTGTTATTTTGAGATTGTTTGTAGCATCTAAGCCAATTTTCCCATTTCGGACAACATTGGAGATAAAGGGACGAAGTGCAGGGGAAATTCTGTTTAAGGCAACTTCTGGTGACATTTCAACTCAATTACCTCCACAATGGCACTGTCAAAGACCAACGAACAGGACAGTCTGCAGTGCTAAATATTCAATGAAGAAAAACAGTTAACATTTGGGGGAAAATAAAAACATACTGCAAAGAAAAACATGACTTGTAAAACAAAACATTACACTGGATTCAGGAGAATATCTATAACAGAATTATGATAACCTTAAACAAAAAATCAATCTTGGGATGCGAGTGTCGCTTCAAGACCAGCATTTATTACCCATCCATAATTGCCTCAAAGCAAGCTCATGCTCGTGTTGGATTGGAGTGGCTTGTTGGCTGGATTCGGTAAGGACATTAAATGTTAACAAACATTTGTGAATCAGTTAGGTTTTTAATGACAATCAATAGCTTAGAGTTGAATACCACCAAATTTCTATTGCCAGATGCCAAAGGGAGGAACTTTTTCGATTTAATGCAAGTAAGAAATGTTAATGGAGAGGTCAGAGGAGTTAAGATGGATGAATTATGTCTTGATAGTTTTTGCCACAATGTTGTAAAGAATGTGTAATAATTGTAGGTGCATTAGTTACAATTTCCCAAAGTTCTCTAGATTTGCTAAGTGTGCCTTTGAATTTCCTTTGAGGAGAGGAAGAAACCAGAAAATACAGACCTAAAATTATATGCAATGAGGGATCAAATTTTCACCACTCATAGGTATATGTAAATATAATGTATAAAATCAATTACTTGGATGGAAGGAATAGAATTAAGTATATCCAATTTTGCAGATGACACAGTTGGAAGAAACAGTAAATTGTGTGAATAGGATCAGGTTGTTAAAAGCAGACATAAACTAATAGATTGGGCAAAACTGTGGCAGATGGGAGTTTAATTTGAAGATATGTTTTCCTTCAGCTGGAGAGGCTTGGGCTAGAGGAGCAGGGGGACTTCCATTTATTTGAATCACAAAGGCTAATACAAAAAATAATCAATAATGAAACATTGGTGTTTATTTTCTGGGGAGAGAAGGTAAAATACAGAAGGGACAATGCTATGCTTCAGCTGTCCAAAGCCTTGGCACACTGCCTAATTGAATTTCGAGTTCTGTTTTGGGCCTTAAGGGTACAGTACAAATTCATCAGAATTATATCAGGGCTTAATTAGATGTTGCATATCTCTGCCTATATTCTCTCAAATTCATTAAGTTATAAGCATCGAAAAATTGACAGCAGAGGAGGCCATTTGGCCCATCATGTCTGCCAACAATTAAAGATTATTCCAGCCCAATCCCACATTCGAGTTCTTGGACCTGCAGGTTGCAGCATAACCAAGTGCTTATTAGATATAATGAGTGTTTCCGCTTTGATTAACCTTGCAGGCAAATTACTCAACAACTCCCTTCTAATGCTTCCAACAATTACTTTAAATCTATCCTCACTGTCTATTGAATTCGCTATCAGAAATAGGTTCAGTCTATCAAGAGCCCCTCCAATTTTATACATCTCAATTTGATCTGCCCTCAGACTCCTCTGTTCCAAAGAAAATCCCCAGTCTGTCCAATATTTCCAATTCTCTTCCAGTACCTAGTGGTGCACTAAGACAGACTTTTGTCTGTTTCCATAGCTAGTAATTTCCAGGACAGGTTGCCAGATTTTACTCAATGGAACAGCAGACTCCATTGGCCAAATGGCTACTCCTGCTTCTTATTACCTTTCCGAGAAAAATTGGAAATTGGCTACAATCTTGTAGGCAGGGGGGTTGCCACAAATGGGGATATATTCATACGAAACGGCAAAGATCAATGTTGGGACCATTTCTGTTTATCTACATAAATTATTTAGATAAGGGGAATTACTGAACAATTTACTGGGTTACAATGGACATAAAAAATGTAAACAGGAATTACTAGCTGGGCCCGCATTTATTCCTCATAACTGCTTAACTCTGTTTCGACTGATTGGCTTGCCAGGTCATTTCAAAGGGGCATTTTTTTTTAAAGAATCAACCACATTGCAGTTTTGGAGCCATACTGGATGGCAAATTTCCTTCTCCAAAGGACATCAATGAACCTGATGGGTTTTTACGGCAATCGACAATTGTTTCATGGTCATCATTAAACTTTTAATTCTGGATTTTTATTGGATTCAAACTAGGGTCCCCAGAGTATTGCCCCGAGTCTCTGGATTACAAGTCCGGTGACTGGGCCACCGTCTCCCCAAAGTCTCGACACACGGTTCAGTTCAGTGTGACACTCGAATTTTGCCAGACCGAAATGTATGTGTATAAAATACAGGGTTAACTTAAGGTTCCAAGAGAGATACAGGATTCAGGAGTTAAATCATTAAACGGTCTACATGAAGTGCGACAAGGCCATTAAGACTAGCCTTTCAAGTATTGGCATTACAATGAAATACTAAGAATATTATCTTGAGGCTGCGCCACAGAGAAAATTTCAGTACAGTTGCAGTTTTTCTCTCACTGGCTGGTCTTTTGAGAAAATACAGAAAAATGCAACCAAAATGGTGTTAATTATCATGCTAGACTTAATGAGGTGAGCTTACTTTATTACAAAACAATGATGTGTGAGATAACACCATTGTCTGATCGGCCAGATGGTCTTTTTGTATGTTAATTATTCTTACCAATTTCTATCATATTTGCATCACTTCGGAATCTAAATTCTACTGTGCTAATTGGAAAACAAAGATTACCAATAATAACTAAGGTAAAATAAGATGCAGAAGCAGTGGTGTTGTGGTATTGTCTTTGGAATAGTAATCCAGAGTCATGCTCTGGGGGCTCGGGTTCGAATCCCACCATGGCAGATGGTGAGATTTGAATTCAATTTAAAAAGAAATCTGGAATTAAAAATCTAAAGTCGACCACAAAACCATTGTTGTAAAAATCTATCTGGTCTGGCCTACACGTGACTCCAGATGCACAGCAATGTGGTTGACTCTTAAATGCCCTCAGGATGGACAATGAATGCAAGCCCAGCCAGCAATGCCACAGCCCGTGAACGAATAAAGGAAAAGAAAAATGGCTGAAATGTAGGGAATCAGCCAAAGAAAATGACTCTGGCATACCAAAGCTAGATTCTTTGACATGGCATACCAATTGCTGGAGTAGGAAACATAATGATGTAGTGCATCTGGATTTCTGAAAGCCCCTTTGTGTGAGGCTCCTTTATAAACCCAGGGCAGTCAGGTGAGTAACTGGCTAACAGGAACATGGAAGAGTCGTCCCAAGGAGAGAGAGAGGTGTATTAAGTTGGAGCAGGGTGAAGGTTCTTCAAAATCCATTAAGAGGTCCCACCTGTTGCATAAATGAGCTAATTTTAGTCTCTTCAAATATTATTTGACCAAAATAATTAAAATTTGAACAGTTTGTGTACACCTAAGATTAGAGTGTTAAAATTACTCTCAAGATCAGACTCTGGGGCCATCATTAAGATGGTTTAATTTGTGAAGAGTTTCCTAACATTCCATATCATTGATAGGACTTCAAATGAAACATGAGTTTTGGAAGTATAAGATGCTGCTTCCTCTGGCTGAAGTCTCAAACCAATGGTAATAGGTCAGCCATTTCTTCGCCAAGGTTGTGGATCTTTGGAATTCTCTACCTCAGAGGGCTGTGGATGCTCAGTTGAGTATATTCAAGCCAGATATCAATAGATATTCGAGCACTTAAAGAATCAGGGATAGAGAGTGAGCTAGTGAAATTAATGCAGATCAGCCATGACCGAACTTAATCATTAAGCATTCCTCTGGAGCCATATGGCCTTTCCTTGCTCACATTTGTTACATGCCAAGATCCATTTTAGAAACATAAAAATAGGAGGAGGCCATTCCGCCCTTCGAACCTGCTATGCCTTTCATTATGATCATGGCTGATCATCCCCTTCACCCCAAGAGTTATATCTAACTGATTCTTGAAAACCATAAGACACAAGACATACGAGCAGAATAAGGCCATTCTGCCCATCGAGTCTGCTGAGCCTTCCGATCATAGCTAATATGTTTCTCATCTCCATTCTCCTGCCTTCTCCCCGTAACTCCTAATCTCCTTATTAATCAAGAACCTATCTACCTCTGTCTTGAAGACACTCAGTGACTTAGCCTCCACAACCTTCTGCGGCAACCACCCTCTATCTTAAGCAATTCCTCCTCATCTCAGTCCCTTCAGTCTTAGCCTGTCCCTTCGGGTTCTACTTTCTCCTACTGGTGAAAACATGTTCTCCACATCCACTCTATCTAGCCCTCTTGGTATTCCACAAATCCACCACCCTCTGAACATAGAATGTTTAGGCCCCAACTACTGTGGTAGCGAATTCCACAGGCTTACCACTCTGCGTATGAAGAAATTTCTCCTCATCTCAGTCCTATAAGTTTATCCTGTATCCTCAGACTGTGACCCCTGGTGCTGGACACCCCCACCAATGCAAAAAAGTCTTCTTACATCTACCCTGTCTCGTCCTGTTAGAATTTTATAGGTTTCTATGAGGTCCTGCCTCAGTCTTCTGAACTCCAGCAAATACAATCCTAACTGACTCATTCTCTCCTCATCTGTCAGTCCCGTCATCCAAGGATTCAGCCTGGTAAATCTTCTCTGCACCCCCTCTATAGCAAGAACATCCTTCTTCCAATGAGACCAAAACTGCACACAATATTCCAAGTGTGGCCTCACCTAGGTCCTCTACAATTGCTGCAAGACATCCCTGCTTCTGTACTTGAATCTTCTTGCAAAGGCCAACATACCATTTTCCTTCTTTATCGTCTGCTGCATCTGCATGCTTCCCTTCGGCGGCTGGTGAACGGAGATACCCAGGTCTCGCTTCACATTTCCCTCTCTCAATTTATAGCCATTCAGATAATAATCCCCATTCCTGTTTTTGCTACCAAAGTACATAACCTCTCAGTTATCAATATTGTGCTGCATTTGCCGACTCATTCAGCTTGTCCAAATCACACTCACTCTCACAGCTCACTCTCCCACCCAGCTTTGTGTCATCTGCAAAGTTGGAGATCTTGTATTTAGTTTCCTCATCTAAATCATGAATATATATTGTGAATAGCTGGGGTCTGAGCACTGATCTCTGCGACACCCCAGTAGGCACTGCCTGGCATTTGGGGAAAAATCCAATTACCCCTACTCGTTTCCTGTCTGTCAACCAGTCTTCTATCCATCTGAATACACTACCCACAATCCCATGTGCTTTCATTTTACAAGCTAATCTCTTACGTGGGACTTTTTTGAAAGTCTTCTGAAAGTCCAAATTAACAACATCCACCTACTCTACTAGTTACATACTTAAAGAATTCCAGCAGATATGTCAAGCTTGATTTCCCTTTTGTAAATCCATGCTGACTCTGTCCGATTCTATCACTGTTTTCCAAGTGTTCTGCTATTAAATCTTTGATAGCGGACTTTAGAATTTTCCACACTACTGACGTCAATCACTGAAGCAGAATGTTAGAATAATGCAGAAAGTATAACAATAATCAAATTTGGGAGCTTTCTTGTGATTATAAAATCTCTGAATCCTGAATTATTTTTTAAAGTAACAGGAGTAACCTCTTGAAGCCTGAAACCACGAGAAGAACATAAGAACATAAGAAATTGAGAACAAAGTAAAAAAGCAGGAAACAAAAAGGGCTGAAACTAAATGTTAAAGAGAGCAAAACATTGACAGCAAAAAAAGGCACTACATTATGAAAAAATAAAATTCAATGAGAAATAGAAGCAGTCACCGACTTTACCTACTTGAGCAGTATCATAATCATAAAAACTTACAGTACAGGAGGCCATTCGGCCCATAGAGTCTGCACCAACATGATCATTAAAGAAATCTTACAAAGTATTAGAATGACCAAACATGCAATGACTGCAAAATGTTTGGATAAATAAACCTATCAGGAAAACAACTACACTTGAGTTTCTTAAAGCAGTGGTGATTCCTATTTCCACTAATGATGCAGGATGTTGGACACAAAAAAGATTGGAAAAAAGATCCTTTTTTGAAAAAATGTGTTTCTGAAGGATGTTTAGTGTGAGGTGCAACCAGATGTACAAACAGTTCGGTATCGCAACAGGCAGGAGATGACAACACAGGCAGATTATCAGTGACAGGCAGAAGTTGAAATATTTTGGGCATGTGGCATAAAGTTAGTGATGGTTAGGAAAGATGATATCACCAGCTGTATAATATTCTGGTTAGGCCACAGCTGGTGATGGTTCTGGTCACCATACTCTAGGCAGGGAATGATTACACTGGAGAAGGTGCACAGGAGATTCACAAGGGTGTTGTCTGGGCTGGAGCATTTCAGCTATCAAGAGAAATTGGATAGGCTGGGGTTGTTTTCCCTCGAGCAGAGAAGGCTGAGAGGGGACCTGATTGAGGTGCATAAAATTATGAGAGACTTAGATAGGATGGATAGGAAGGAACTTTTCCCCCTAGTGGAGGGGTCAATAACCAGAGGACATAGATTTAAGCTAAGGAGCAGGAGGTTTAGAGGGAATGTGAGGAGAAGCTTTTTCACCCAGGTGTTGGGAATCTAGAACTCACTGCCTGAAAGGGTGGTCGATGCAGGAACCCTCACAACTTTCAAGAAGTATTTAGATGAGTACCTGAAATACAATGCTACGGAACAAGTGCTGAAAAATGGGATTAGAGTAGATAGGTGCTTGATGGCAAGTGCAGTCACAATGGGCCGAAGGGCCTCTTTCTGTGCTGTAAAAATTCGAGAGTCTTTGATGCTGGAAGGAATGGTAAAGTTATAGAATGTAACATTAGGATGAGACATGAAGGCTCAGTTAGGGCACTTGAGAGTTACAAGTTAGCCAGGAAGGACCTAAAGGGAGAGTTAAGAAGAGCGAGGAGAGGACACGAAAAGTCGTTGGCGGATAGGATCAAGGAAAACCCTAAGGCTTTCTATAGGTATATCAGGAACAAAAGAATGACTCGAGTAAGATTAGGGCCAATCAAGGATAGTAGTGGAAAGTTGTGTGTGGAATCAGAGGATATAGGGGAAGCATTAATGGATATTTTTCGTCAGTGTTTACACTGGAGAAAGACAATGTTGTCGAGAACACTCAGGTTCAGTCGACCAGGCTAGATGGAATTGAGGTTCAAAAGGAGAGGGTGTTAGCAATTTTAGAAAATGTCAAAATAGATAAGTCCCCTGGGCCAGATGGGATTTATCCTAGGATTCTCTGGGAAGCCAGGGAGGAGATTGCAGAGCCTTTGTCCTTGATATTTATGTCGTCTTTGTCGACAGGAATAGTGCCGGAAGACTGGAGGATAGCAAATGTTGTCCCCTTGTTCAAGAAGGGGAGTAGAGACAACCCTGGTAATTATAGACCTGTGAGCCTTACTTCGGTTGTGGGTAAAATGTTGGAAAAGGTTATAAGAGATAGGGTTTATAATCATCTTGAAAAGAACAAGTTGATTAGCGATACTCACACGGTTTTGTGAAGGTAGGTCATGTCTCACAAACCTTATTGAGTTTTTTGAGAAGGTGACCAACAGGTGGATCAGGTAAAGCTGTTGATGTAGTGTATATGGATTTCAGTAAGGCGTTTGATAAGGTTCCCCACGGTAGGCTATTGCAGAAAATAAGGAAGTATGGAATTGAAGGTGATTTAGCGGTTTGGATCAGTAATTGGCTAGCTGAAAGAAGACAGAGGGTGGTGGTTGATGGCAAATGTTCATCCTGGAGTTCAGTTACTAGTGGTGTACCGCAAGGATCTGTTTTGGGGCCACTGCTGTTTGTCATTTTTATAAATGACCTGGAAGAGGGTGTAGAAGGATGGGTTAGTAAATTTGCAGATGACACGAAGGTCGGTGGAGTTGTGGATAGTGCTGAAGGATGTTATAGGATACAGAGGGACATAGATAAGCTGCAGAGCTGGGCTGAGAGGTGGCAGATGGAGTTTAATGCGGAAAAGTGTGAGGTGGTTCACTTTGGAAGGAGTAACAGGAATGCAGAGTACTGGGCTAATGGCAAGATTCTTGGTAGTGTAGATGAACAGAGAGATCTCGGCATCCAGGTACATAAATCCTTGAAAGTTGCCACCCAGGTTAATAGGGCTGTTAAGAAGGCATATGGTGTGCTAGCCTTTATAAGCAGGGGGATTGAGTTTCGGAACCACAGGGTCATGCTGCAGCTGTACATAACTCTGGTGCGGCCACACCTGGAGTACTGCGTGCAGTTCTGGTCACCACATTATAGGAAGGATGTGGAAGCTTTGGAAGGGTTCAGATAAGACATCAGGTTTTGAAAGAGCATTGAGAGCGGCGCACGATCAGTGCAGCCAGAGGACAGCGAATGTTGTCACAATAACTCAGCCCTCCTGAACTATCTGTACAATCACCAACCATGACTTAGGTGCCATTTTCTCATAGAATGCACATTGTTACCTTTGTAGGTAATGGTATTTTATAGTGTATGAAGGAGTTGTATTGTGTTGTCTGCAGCCACAATGAGAAAGGACACCTGTTCTGCCGTTGAGGTTTTTTGGGGTCATCCTAGATCAAAGCACTGGCACCTCGTGGTCATTGTTCAAGTCAAAGAGAAAAATTATTGATGTCTATATCACTCTATTCCTGTGGGGATTGATGCCTGTTGCACAGATCATTGACTTGTTTGATCAATGATGAAAATCCACTCGGCATCAAAACATCACAAGCCTCAGCCCAAAAGTAAATTCCAAGAACAGCTCGCAACTACAGAATTGTTACAGCACAGAAGGAAGCTATTCAGCCTGTTGTGTTCACCAACTCTCCATAGGAGCAATTTACCTCATGCCATTCTCCCACCTTCTCCCCAAGGCACTGCACATTCTTCATTTTTAGACTAACAGGTTAACAACTCATTTCCCTCTTGAATGCCTTGATTGAATCTGGCCCAATTTGCAAAATCTTCACATACCCAACTCAATTCCAGAACAATGGAATCAAATAAAGTCATCTGTACTAGACCCTACTGTCCAGACAATTGGGTTTGATTAGCATCGCTACTAGGATTGGTTCTACAAAAACAATGCTGACATACTGCTGGAGCAAAAACAAGCAACTTTAATTAACTGGCAGAACAAGCCATGGTTGGAAGATGGCTCCAAGGCTGATGCCCAATAACAATTCCGCCCAATAACAAATCCAGAAGATAAAGGACATATGGTGAGAACAGGAAGCCCTAGAGATCACCATGACATACACAACTTCTCCGAAGCCACCAGGAGCATTGACAGACAAAAATAAACAGGCAAAATCCCCGTCGCTCACAGGATGTTTCTCTTCATAAGGATGACAATGCCATCCATTAATGCTGGAAAGAGCATTTTCAACTCCTCAACCGTGACTCCACAGTGGCAGCCGATACACTCCAGTACTCTGGAAGAATCCTGGGGTGAAACACCATCAACGGGAGATCTGCAGCAAGCAATCGAACAGATGAAAAACAACAAAACAAAACAATGGTATTCAAACTAACGTCTTCAAAGTTGCTGGGCTTTTGCTCACATCAAGACTCATGAGCTCACCCTCATGCACTTGTTGGGGATGAAAAAAAGCATCCCCCCGCCCTCCACCAAACTTCAAAAATGTGACAATTGTAATGATCTTCAAGAAGGGAGATGAATCGCACTGTGAACTATCAAGTAGGTGTACAAAATTCTTTCAGGGTTTAACATAGTAGATGCCAGAAAGATGTTTCCCCAGATTGAGGGTGGTCTTGAACCAGGGGACACAGTCTCAGAATAAGAGGTAGGTGAGGAGTTTCTTCAGTCAGAAGTTGGCAAACCTTTGGAATTCTCTACCCCAGAAGGCTGTGGGGGACCAGTCATTCAGTATGTTCAAAGCAGAGGTCAATAGATTTCTAGATACCAATGGAAGATGGTGTTGAGGCAGAAGATCAGCCATGATATAGATAAATAGCAGAGCCAGCTCAAAGGGAAAATGTTCTGCTCTTCTCCTATGTATTTCCCTCATGTCCAGAGCAAAGAAAATCCTGACATGAATTCTCCTGACTTCCTGAGACTGGGGAAATTCTCAGTCACAGAAGAACTTCTGATATGGTCTTTGTTGCCAAACAAATACAAGAGAAATGTCAAGAACACCAGGAACTTTCATTGCAGTCATCAACCTGACCAAAACATTTGACTCAGTAAATTGCAAGGCTCCAAAGATTTAAATGTCGAGAAACTTAATTGCAATCCTGGAATTGTTTCATGATGAAAGGACTGCAAATTTCTTGAGTGAGAGATCTGAAACAGATGCCTTTGAAATCCAGATCAGTGTCAAGCAAGACTGTGCGATAGCTCCCATATTATTTGTAATCTAACTGACAGTGGCTACTCACCTCATCAAATATCAATTTAACTCCCACCTAGGTGGAAAACTCTTAACCTTCATCCCCTCCGCGACAAAACTAAACTGACCACCAAAAGAGATACATGACCCACAGGTTGCAGATGACTGCAGTGTCATTATCCGCTCTGCAATAGATTTACATACCTCTCTAGAACCCTTCAATCCTGTATACAAGAAACCCAGCCTGTTACCAAAATAAAACTCACCCACATCTGGTCTGCCAAATATTCCACCTCCCATTTTTTCTGAAGGAAAGACTCTGAAGTATGTTGGGCACTTCCTATACTATGGTGACCAGCTCTCTCAAACATCACCATCGACAAGGAGATCCAACACCAGATAGGCTACACCAGCTCAGTCTTCTACAAACTATAGCATTGAATGATTGACACATCAACAAAAGTGCTAGCATACAGGACAGTTGTCGTCACCACACTCTTGTACAACAGAGAGTCCCAGACTGTGTATCAGGGACATAGAGGAGCATAAAGAAATTCTAGTAGCAATGCCTTCACCACATCCTTTGGATTCTATGAGAGGATGATTGAATAAACTCAAGTGTCCTAGTCAGCTCCACAAGCATTCAAACAAAACTGAAAAATTAACAATGATGGACTGGACATTGTCGGAATGGTCAAAAAGCATCTCCTTTGCCAGGTCCTGTTTCTCAACTCTCTAATTCCAGGGGAGGACAAAGAAAATATTTCAAAGACATTGAAGCTTTCATTGATGTGTGGCAGCACCGACATTCATGGAGCAGTTTGTTGCCGCTATCCAGAATGGCAATAAGTTTCATCAAGCTGCATCATGCTTTGAGTCACAATGTCTTAATGATGAGCTTCATCATAGAAGCAAATCCTGCACTCTGGATTCCACATTCGCGTGATATCATCCCCCCCTTATCCTCAAAGATCTGTAGATTGTGTCATTGGCCAGGGTTTAGAGAACACCAAAGTGTATCATGGAGTTCACCTGACCCACGACTTTAGATTATGGTTATGGGGGGCATACTTTTCAGGTGTGATGCAACAGAGATCTAAAGTACTTTTAAAACAAAACCATGTTTTAGGAATCCAGTTAACACTTTATAAATCCACAGTAAACATCTTAACCAACTATCAACACCAATAATCCCCACAGATACAATATTCTATCAGTAACCCTTCATCACTTTCCTAACAACATCCATAAGAACCTTTTTACAGAAAGACAGGTTTAAATTCTCTACAGAAACAGGTATTACTTGGAAATCCTCAAATGATCTGGAGACGGTATTTAGATTGCAGAGATCAATGCACCTTCTTGCTGTGACTGCAGCTTCTTCAACTCTGAAAACAAAACTAAAACACACAGACACCAGCTTTTTTGCTCAAAGCGAAAGTAAAAGCAGGGGCACAGCTCAGCTCCACCCACACACTGACATCACTGCAGCTATCTGATAAACACCCATTTCTTAAAGGTGCATCCACAACAACTATTTGATAAACATCCATTTCTTAAAGGTACTCTCACATGACAATTGAGAATTGGTCTGTTCAGTCAAATGAAGACCCACGTCAGAAGGTTGCAACACTGTGCAGACGTCAGATTTTTGGTCTCAATGAATTAACAAGAGGAGGCAGGAAAATGGGTTTGAAGCACAAAATCAGCCACAATATTGAATAGTGGAGCAGACTCGATGGGCCATGTGGGCTACTCTTGCTTCTTGGGTTCTTATCTTAAAATCGAGGGATAGCTGACAATGAAGACAGAGGACACATTACATGATCCTCACAATCTTTATTTAATAATTGTTGGAAATGGGCAATAGATAATCGAACAACTGAAAAAGGAAAAGGCAAATTAACATTCTGGGTGTTGGAATTTGGTCAGAAATGGGTCGAAAAGTTTGAACTCACAATACAACATCACTGCAATACAACATCACTGCAAGAGTTCTTCAGGATAGAGTCACAGGCCCAACCATCTTTAGCTGCTTCATCAATTGCTGTCTTCCATGATAAGGTCAGAAGTGGGGATATTTGCTGATGACAGCACAATGTTCAGCACCATTTGCAACTCCAAAGATGTGTGGGTTAGGTGGATTGGCCATTCTAAATTGCCCGCAGTGTAAGGTTAATGGGGGGATTGTTGGGATACGGGTTACGTGGGTTTAAGTAGGGTGATCATTGCTCGGCACAACATCGAGGGCCGAAGGGCCTGTTCTGTGCTGTACTGTTCTATGTTCCTCAGATATTAAAACAATCTTTGCTCATAGGCAGCAAGACCTGGACAACACTCAGGCTTGGGTTGATAAGTGGAAAGTAATATTCATGCCATTAAGTGTCAGGCAATAACCATCTCCAACAAGAGAGAATCCGACCATCAGTCCTTGACATTCAATGGTATTACCATTATTACATCCCCAACTATCAACATGATGGGGGTTACCATTGACCATAAACTTAACTGGACCAGCTACATGAATACTGTGCTACAAGAGCAGGTCACCAGTTGGAAATTCTGATAGGAGTAACCTTCTGACTCCCCAAAGCATGTGCACCATCGACAAGGCACAAGTCAGGAGTGTAAAGGAGTACTCTCCCTTTGGATGAGTGCAGCTCCAAAAACACTCAAGAAGCTCAACATCATCCAGGACAAAGCAGCCTGCTTGATGGGCATCCAAACCAAAAACATTCAATCCCTTCACCACCGACGCACAGTGGCAGCCATGTGTACCATAGACAAGACACACTGCAGTAACTTGCCTCTAAGGCAACATTTTCTAAACCCTCACCACCCAGATGGACAAGAGAAGCAAATAAGTGGGGACACCACCACCGGCACATTCCCCTCCAAACCACACACCATCCTGATTTGGAAATATAACTACCCACCACTCCCGGATCAAAATCCTGAACTCCCTCCCTAACAGCATTGTGGGTACACATTCAATGGTATTACCATTATTACATCCCCAACTATCAACATGATGGGGGTTACCATTGACCATAAACTTAACTGGACCAGCTACATGAATACTGTGCTACAAGAGCAGGTCACCAGTTGGAAATTCTGATAGGAGTAACCTTCTGACTCAGGGGCTACAACGATTCAAGGCAGCAGCTCAGCACTAACTTTCAAGGGCAATTAAGGATGGTCAATAAATGCTGCGAGGTCCAGGGGTGCCCATACTCTGCAAAAAAAAATTTTAAAACACAAACACCCAATTCATTTTTTCCAATTAAGAGGCAATTTCATGGAGAGGGTATCTGGTCTCTCCAGCGCAGAGTTTAGTGCTTGTACCATTTGTTTTTTTGTAGAAATGTGTTTGTGAACTGTTTTAGTAATCAAGAGTCTCCACCTCCCTCCCTGTATGTTGGCACTGAGGGGAGGGTACCCTGTTTCTCCAACACAAAATTAGTGTTTGTACCGTTTGGCCTTGTATATATTTTTTACTGTTTTAATAAAAAGATGTGGTCAATCCACCTACCGTGCACATCTTGGGGTTGTGGGGGTGAGACCCACACAAATACAGGGAGAATGTGCAAACTCCATACAGACAGGGACCCAGGGCCGGGAAATAATTTAAAAAATATCACAGCTATCCAAACGCCGACAGACTTACATTATCGTGTGTGATGGGCACCCAGAGGAATATTTGATTATTTCTGACAAGGGAATTAATTACAGGGATGGGGAATGTGTGTAAGAATAGATTCAAAACGTTGCAATGATGCAACCACGCCTCACTACAGATTTACCCAGTGACCCTCATGCAAAAAAAGTTTCAGTGAATAAATCGGTGTGTGTGTGTGACCCAAAGGTCAACTCTGAAACCCCAACGCAGCTTCCATATGCGCAGATCTTTGCCACCTGCGTCAATCCCGCCGAGGACAAAATGTCACGGCTAACGTTTCCAGGATGTTTGCAATAACTGCTTGGAAATGAAGTGTGTTCGTCCTTTAAACTACAGGAAATGACACCGGGGCGGGGGGGGGGGGGGGGGGGTGAACAGATACGGCTGCAGAAACCACCTCCTCCTCATACGGTGCAAAATCGTTGCGTCCAAGCTGCACACAACCGCCCGCCCCCCTTTCAAAAAAAAATTCAATTTCAAGCGAAGATTTTATGTTGTGTCAACAACAGTCAATCTTATACACTAACAAAACAGCGAGCAACTGGGCCTCCAAGAAGCTCTATGAAGAGCGATTCATGGCGGCGGGATTATATCCCGTACAGACAGCGAGCAGGATTAAGGTACCTGCCTGGGACCGACCCGCGAGTCCCATTAACACAGAGCGTCCAGTAACCAGAGTCACCACGCCCTGCCCCACCCCCACTGCCTCGCGCCGCCGGCTGGCTGCTCGCGCTCTTCAACCACACCGGTTCCAACGGTCGGCAGGGCGTTACAGCCGTCCAAACAGCTGCCTGATTAATCCACTTATGTTTAATGTGTGTGTGTGTATATATGTATATATAATTATAGGTATACTTCTCGGGCAGAACAATTTGTATTAATAAAAGGGTCCTTTTTACTTCTTTATAGCCACCCCTTTCCGTTTTCTTTTCAAATAAAACCATCTAATTAGCTCAAATAATGCAGCCCACTGTGCGACGGGGTCCTCCTGCAACCATGGTCGCCTGTTGTGGACTTTTCACCTGCTGTTGCTCTGAGTGATTGGTGTTGCGGTGCAGATTCGGCTACCCACTACTGTACTTTAAAACACTTGCTAAACATGTCATTCCCAGAAAACCTTCCTTCTGATAGTATGGTTTATGATGTAGTGGTTGTAGGATCCTGTATGACTGACTTGGTCAGGTTAGTAATATACATGTAGTATGTGTGTGCATGCATATATACATATGTGTGTATATACTGTTTATCTTTGTATCTTAATGGACATTGGTACTCATTTTCTAAATCGTTGTAGGTGATGAAATTATATTCTATTAAAATGAACCCAATGCTCAGTAGGTTATAGGAACTATCTAATTGATTGTCTAATAGATTGGTGAAACCGTTTACATATGTCTGTATTTTTTATTTATTTTGAAATACTTCTAATCCTTCAAACAGAAACAAAACAATTGCTTTTGATATTGATGTAAAAGTTGTCTACATCCTCAGCACAATATTGTCAAATTGTACATTTTCTGACAGTTATTTAATATGCTTCCAAAAGGTGCTCTGGGCTAATCCACCTCCTGAAGGTGTTTTTGGGTTGGGTCATCTTTGCTATACAGTTGGAGTTTGGGGGTAGTGTGTATTCTTGCTGATGTTAACAAATCCCTCTTTCTACAGGTGTCTTTATCTCCAGGCTACATGATGTTTTTCCTATGCAAGGTAGTGAATTAACATCACACTGACTGGGGGGCATTTAATAACACGCATCTTCACACACCAATGCTATTAGAGAATTGATTAAGATAAAAGACACGGGAGGTGCCAGAGGACTGGAGAAATGTAAATATTACACCCTTGTTCAAAAGTTAGAAAAATGACACCAGCAATTATAGACTAGACAGTTTAATCTGGGGGGGGGGGGGGCCTCAAGTATTAGTAGTCACATGGAAAAATGAAGGTTAATGAGGAACAGTCAGCATGGATTTCTAAAGGAGAAGTAGTGTTTAACAAACTTGCTGGAGTTTTTTTGATGAGGTAGCCAAAAAGGTTGATGAGGTGTACATGGGCTTTCAAAAAGCATTTGATAATGTGTCACACAACAGACTTGTGAGAAAAGTTACGGCTTGTGGAATAAAAAGGGACAGCAGCGATGTGGATGTAAAATTGACTGAAGAATGGAGAGAGAGCAGTTAGCAATGGGGTACCTTGGGGTTAGTTAATAGGGGTGGAGAGTACAAGAGCAAGGAGGTTATGCTGAACTTACACAAGACACTAGTTAGACATCACCTAGAATATTGTGTAGTGTTCTGGGCTCCATAATACAGAAAGGATGTGAATGCTTTGGAGAGCATGCAGAAGAGGTTTACAAGAATGCTTCCAGGGATCTGAAACAAATGAGGATAGATTGGAGAGTTTGGGACTGTTCTCCTTGAAGAGACAAAGGGCAAGAGGAGACTCGATAGAGATGTTCAAAATTATTAAGGGGTTGTAGAGTGTAGGTAAGACCATTAGACATAGGAGCAGAATTAGGGCACTTGGCCCATCGAGTCTATTCCGCCATTCAACCATGGCTGATATTTTTCTAATCCCCATTCTCCTGCCATCTCTCCATAACCCCTGATCCCCTTATTAATCAAGAACCTATCAATCTCTGTCTTAAAGACACAGTGATTTGGCCTCCACAGGCTTCTGCGGCAAAGAGTTCCACAGATTCACCACCTTCTGGCTGAAGAAATTCCTCCTCATCGCTGTTTCTAAACTCCAACGAGTACAGACCCAGAGTCCTCAACCATTCCTCATATGACAAGCTGTTCATTCCAGGGATCATTCTTGTGAACCTCCTCTGGACCATCTCCAAGGCCAGCACATCCTTTCTTAGATACGGGGCTGAAAAGATAGGAACAAACTGTTCCCAGTCGGGAAAAGATCAAGAGTGAGAGGACATGGATTTGAAGTGATTTGCAAAAGAAGCAAATATGATGTGAGAAAAACATCTTCACTCAACTAGTGGTCTGGAATGCACTGACTTCAAATGTGGTGGAGGCAATTGTAATTGAAGCATTTAAGAGGGCATTAGATGATTATTTTATTAGAGACAATGTGCAGGGGTACAGGAAAAAGGGGAACAACGCTAAATCATCATGCTCGTTCGGAGAGCCGGTGCAGATAAGATGGGCTAAATGGCCTCTTTTGCGCCCTACCAATCCTGTGAGGAATCTATCAAAATTACCAAATAAAACTGTGCACACTCATTTGAATAATGGGTCATTACTCCCAACTACTTAGTGAATGGGCATAGTCTACCTCAACAATGTTTGAGTCGAGGGCACCACAGATTTGACGAAGTGAAGTAGTTCTGATTGCTGTTTTTAGGGAGGGAATCTTGATACAACAGCGGCACCTTATGTGGCCTGTGCCTCCGTTTGTTACTTTTATTGAATAATATCCCTTCTTATTTTGTTCACTCCCAACTATAAACTAATGGTTTGAGTTTTGGTTAGCTGTCTTTTCTGTGCAGTGCCCCTGTTTCTTTTATCTTCTCTTGACTTCCTCCTACTTGCAAATATACTGGCCTGGATTACGGTGCGTCTTATTGGTTGGGAGATTTGATGGCTGGCAGATGCGAGTTTGTCTAATTTGCTTTATCTCCATATCTGAACTAATGAACAACACCTTTGTCCCTTTAGTGGCAGCAACAGGATGATGTTGGGTTTAGCTGTCCTGTGATGGGATTTCCTATGGTTATTGATGATGGATGTTTTTCACAAATTTCAACTTTTGTCTGTAGCTGCCATGTTTTAGAGTGTGTGAAGCGGTTATGCCGCATAGGAATTTGGCTGAAATACCATGGCTGGCCAACTGAGGATGAATTTTTTTTTTTCTGTTTCATGAGATGTGGGGATAGCTGGCAAGGTCAGCATTTGTTGTCCAACCCTGATTGCCCCTGAACTGGGCAGCTTACATCGAACATAGAACAGTACAGCACAGAACAGGCCCTTCGGCCCTCGATGTTGTGCCGAGCAATGATCACCCCACTCAAACCCACGTATCCACTCTATACCCGTAATCCAACAACCCCCCCCCTTAACCTTACTTTTTAGGACACTGCGGGCAATTTAGCATGGCCAATCCACCTAACCCGCACATCTTTAGACTGTGGGAGGAAACCGGAGCACCCGGAGGAAACCCACGCACACACGGGGAGGACGTGCAGACTCCGCACAGACAGTGACCCAGCCGGGAATCGAACCTGGGACCCTGGAGCTGTGAAGCATTTATGCTAACCACCATGCTACCGTGCTGCCCTAGTTTGTTAGGTAATTTCAGAGGGCAGTTGAGAGTCCACCACATCAGCAGCCACTGTACTGGGATGTCCGTTGCTGATTGGGTCAACTTAAAATGGAGTTAAATTCACGTCAGCGGAAAAGTCAGGGCGAGAGAGAAGGTGACCGGACAGTGGAGCACATAGCAAAGAGAGATAAACCACAGCCATTGAGCAGAGGGAATGCAGACTCTGAGGACCAGGACAAGGTGTGGCAGAAGTATGGGTGTATGAGAGCGAGGGGAGTCTGGGTGTGTGTGAGGGGAGGATGGAGGGGGGGGTGGGGGTGCTGTGGCTGTGTGTGTGCGAGGGGGGGGGGGGTGCTGTGGCTGTGTGTGTGTGTATGAGAGATGGAGGGAGCCGTGGGTGGGTGGGGTGTGAGAGATGGGGAACTGTGGGTGGGTGGGTGGGGGGGGGGGGTGCGAGATGGGGGAACTGTGGGTGAGGGGGGGATGCGAGATGGGGGAACCGTGGGTGAGGGGGGGGTGCGAGATGGGGGAACCGTGGGTGGGGGGGTGGAGAGATGGGGGAACCGTGGGTGGGGGGGGGTGGAGAGATGGGGGAACCGTGGGTGGGGGGGGGGGTGAGAGATGGGGGAACGTGGGTGGGGGGGGTGAGAGATGGGGGAACCGTGGGGGGGGGGGTGAGAGATGGTGGAACCGTGGGGGGGGGGGGTGAGAGATGGGGGAACCGTGGGTGGGGGGGGGGTGAGAGATGGGGGAACCGTGGGTGGGGGGGGGTGAGAGATGGGGGAACCGTGGGGGGGGGGGGTGAGAGATGGGGGAACCGTGGGTGGGGGGGGGGGTGAGAGATGGGGGAACCGTGGGTGGGGGGGGGGGGAGAGATGGGGGAGCCGTGGGGGGGGGGGGGGGTGAGAGATGGGGGAAGCCGTGGGTGGGGGGGGATGTGAGAGATGGGGGAGCCGTGGGTGGGGGGGGGATGTGAGAGAGGGGGGGAGCCGTGGGTGGGGGGGGGGGTTGTGAGAGAGGGGGGGAGAGCCGTGGGTGGGGGGGGGGGTTGTGAGAGAGGGGGGGAGAGCCGTGGGTGGGGGGGGTGTGTGAGAGAAGGGGGGAGAGCCGTGGGTGGGGGGGGGGTGTGAGAGAGGGGGGAGCCGTGTGGGGGGGGGAGGAGCCGGGGTGGGGTGTGGGTGGGGGGGGTGTAAGAGATGGGGGAACCGTGGGTGGGGGGGGGTGCGAGATGGGGAACTGTGGGTGGGTGGGGGGTGCGAGATGGGGGAACCGTGGGTGGGGGGTTGCGAGATGGGGGAACCGTGGGTGGGGGGGTTGCGAGATGGGGGAACCGTGGGGGGGTGGGTGAGAGATGAGGGAACCGTGGGTGAGGGGGGGGGTGAGAGATGGGGGAACCGTGGGTGGGGGGGGGGGTGAGAGGGGGGAGCTGTGGGTGGGGGGGGGGTGTGAGAGGGGGGGGAGCCGTGGGTGGGGATGGGGGAGTGTAAGAGATGGGGGAACCGTGGGGGGGGGGGGTGTGGAGAGGGGGGAGCCATGGGTGGGGGGGGGGAGAGCCGTGGGTGGGGGGGCGGGGGTGTGAGTGGGAGGGGATCCGTCTGTGGGGGGGCGGGGGTGTGAGAGGGAGGGGAGCCGGGGGTGTGAGAGGGAGGGGAGCCGTGGGTGGGGGGGGGCGGGGTGTGAGAGGGAGGGGAACCGTGGGTGGGGGGGGGCGGGGTGTGAGAGGGAGGGGAGCTGAGGGTGGGGGGGGCGGGGTGTGAGAGGGAGGGGAACCGTGGGTGGGGGGGGCGGGGTGTGAGAGGGAGGGGAGTCGTGGGTGGGGGGGGCGGGTTGAGAGAGGGGGGAGCCGTGGGTGGGTGGTGAGAGGGAGGGGAGCCGTGGGTGGGGGGGCGGGTGAGAGAGGGGGGAGCCGTGGGTGGGTGGGGGGGTGGTGAGAGGGAGGGGAGCCGTGGGTGGGGGGGGGGTTGAGAGAGGGGGGAGCCGTGGGTGGGGGGGGGTGTGAGAGAGGGGGGAGCCGTGGGTGGTGGGGTGGGTTGTGAGAGATGGGGGAACCGTGGGTGGGGGGGTGTGAGAGGGGGGAGCCGTGGGTGGGGGGGCGGGGGTATGAGAGGGAGGGGAGCCGTGGGTGGGGGGGCGGGGGTGTGAGAGGGAGGGGAGCCGTGGGTGGGGGGGTGGGGGTGTGAGAGGGAGGGGAGCCTTGGGTGGGGGTTTGGGGGGGGTGTGAGAGGGAGCTGTGGGGGGGGTGTGAGAGGGAGCTGTGGGGGGGGGGGGGGTGCGAGATGGGGGAACCGTGGGTGGGGGGTTGCGAGATGGGGGAACCGTGGGTGGGGGGTTGCGAGATGGGGGAACCGTGGGGGGGTGGGTGAGAGATGAGGGAACCGTGGGTGAGGGGGGGGTGAGAGATGGGGGAACCGTGGGTGAGGGGGGGGTGAGAGATGGGGGAACCGTGGGTGGGGGGGGTGAGAGGGTGAGCTGTGGGTGGGGGGGGGGGGGTGTGAGAGAGGGGGGAGCCGGGGATGGGGGAGTGTAAGAGATGGGGGAACCGTGGGTGGGGGGGGTGTGAGAGGGGGGTGCTGTGGGTGGGGGGGGCGGGGGTGTGAGTGGGAGGGGATCCGTCTGTGGGGGGGCGGAGGTGTGAGAGGGAGGGGAGCGTGGGTGGGGGGGGCGGGGTGTGAGAGGGAGGGGAACCGTGGGTGGGGGGGGGCGGGGTGTGAGAGGGAGGGGAGTTGTGGGTGGGGGGGGCGGGTTGAGAGAGGGGGGAGTCGTGGGTGGGGGGGGGCGGGTTGAGAGAGGGGGGAGCCGTGGGTGGGTGGGGGGTGGTGAGAGGGAGGGGAGCCGTGGGTGGGGGGGGCGGGTTGAGAGAGGGGGGAGCCGTGGGTTGGTGGGGGCTGGTGAGAGGGAGGGGAGCCGTGGGTGGGGGGGGGGTTGAGAGAGGGGGGAGCCGTGGGTGGGGGGGGGTGAGAGAGGGGGGAGCCGTGGGTGGGGGGGTGGGTTGTGAGAGATGGGGGAACTGTGGGTGGGGGGGTGTGAGAGGGGGGAGCCGTGGGTGGGGGGGCGGGGGTATGAGAGGGAGGGGAGCCGTGGGTGGGGGGGCGGGGGTGTGTGAGAGGGAGGGGAGCCTTGGGTGGGGGTTTGGGGGGGGGTGTGAGAGGGAGCTGTGGGGGGGGGTGTGAGAGGGAGCCGTGGGTGGGGGGGTGAGAGGGAGGGGAGCCGTGGTTGGGGGGGGGGGTGAGAGGGAGGTGAGCCGTGGGGGGGGGGGGGTCGTGAGATGGAGGGGAGCCGTGGGTGGGGGGGTTGTGAGAGGGAGGGGAGCCGTGGGTGGCGGGGGGGTTGTGAGAGGGAGGGGAGCTGTGTGTGGGTGGGGGTGGCGGGGGGTGAGAGGGAGGGGAGTTGTGGGGGGGGGTGAGAGGGGGGGGGGGAGAGGGGGGGGAGCCTTGGGTGGGGGGGGGGGTTGTGAGAGGGAGGGGAGCTGTGGGCGGGGGGTGAGAGGGAGCGGAGCTGTGGGCGGGGGGTGAGAGGGAGGGGAGCCGTGGGTGGGGGGGTGAGAGGGAGGGGAGCCGTGGTTGGGGGGGGGGGGTGAGAGGGAGGTGAGCTGTGGGTGGGGGGGGGGTCGTGAGAGGGAGGGGAGCCGTGGGTGGGGGGGGTTGTGAGAGGGAGGGGAGCCATGGGTGGCGGGGGGTTGTGAGAGGGAGGGGAGCTGTGTGGGTGGGGGGGCGGGGGGTGAGAGGGAGGGGAGCTGTGGGCGGGGGGTGAGAGGGAGGGGAGCTGTGGGGGGGGGTGAGGGGGAGGGGAGCCGTGGGTGGGGGGGGAGGGAGGGGAGCTGTGGGTTGGGTGGGGTGGTGTGTGAGAGGGAGGGGAGCCGTGGGTGGGGGGTTGTGAGAGAGAGAGGGGGGAACGTGGGTGGGTGTGTGGGGGGGGGGGACTTGGGTGGGTGTGTATGTGGGTGCGGGGGGAAGTGGGGGTGTGTGGGGGGACTGAGAGGAGGGGTCTGTATCACTTTTCTATTAAAATTGACAGAAAAGATAAGACTTAAATACTCATTGAATAAGGGAATACCTCCATTATAATAAATGTATACATAAATGAAATAGAAACACCATTTAACTGTTTGTTATTGAATGTTTCTACTAATTGTGCAAAAACAACCTTTGTATATTGATTCTTCAACATAATAAGAGTGTTTCTTCGGGTATAGCTCTTCAACAGTATCTCTTCTTCCGTCGGTATTCTTGGGAGGTCAAAATCATGAACTCTCTCCTCTGGGTGCACCAACACCACACAGACCGCGGCGGTTCAAGAAACCAGCTCACCGTTACCTTTTTGGGGCCAATTAGGGATGGGCAATGAAAGCTGGCATAGCCAGCAAAACCTACATTCCTTGAAACGAGTCAAAAAAGATGCTACCTTATGGCGACAAAGTGGTTAGCACTGCTGCCTCATGGCACTGAGGTCCCAGGTTTGATCCTGGCTCTGGGTCACTGTCCGTGTGGAGTTTGCACATTCTACCTATGTTTGCGTGGGTTTCACCCCAGAATCCAAAGATGTGCAGGGTAGGTGGATTGGCCACACTAAATTGCCGCTTAATTGGAAAAATGAATTGGCACTCAATTTTTTTTAAAAAGGTGCTGCCTGATCTGCAAAATGTTTCCAGCATCCTGTTTTACTTCAGATTTCCAGCACTCACACTATTTTACTTATTAAATGCTTCAACTTCTAGTGCAACAACGGAACTAAAGGTCAAAAGATCTGCCTCAGCAGACTCAGTTGCCTTGGCTCCAGCTTTGACCTACAGTCTCTTTATTGACACTTTAGTTCAGCACTAAGCGAGCATTTTGTCATTGGAGGTGTCCTCTTTTGAATGATCCATTAATTGTGGGAAAATAAGACCAATTGGATTGCCCTACTAAGACCTGGTATGGACTCGATGGGCTGAATGACTCTTTGACCTCAATATCCCGTACCACTGTCAAAAAGAAGAGTAAGGGAATTCTCCCAATGTCCTGATTTGCATCACTAAAAACAGATTATCTGGTCACTAATCTCATTGCTCATTGTGGGTCATTGCTGTGCAGAAATTAGCTGCCATACTTCCCTACATTATGAGTAACTGTACTTCAGAAATAATTAAGTGCTTTTTGACAATCCAAGGTTGTGAAATTTGTAATATAAATGAAGTTATTTTTCTTTGATCAAAACATTCTGTGCATAAATCAAAGTATCTTGAACAACTATGGATAAAGTAGATTGTGAAATCTGACACTTCTTGCACCTGGAGCATCCTCTTAAGATCTTCGAATCATAAAATCCCTACAGTGTAGAAGGAGGCTATTTGACCCAACAAGTCAGGACCGACCCTCCGAAAGAGCATCCCACCCAGGCCTATCCCTGTAACCTCACCTAACCGTTGGACACTAAGGGGCAATTTAACATGGCCAATCCAGCTAACCTGCACATCTTTGGACCGTGGGAGTAAACCTACGCAGACATGGGGAGAACCTGAAACCTCCACAGTCACCCGAGGTCGGAACGAACCTGGATCCCCGGCGCTGTGAGACAGCAGTGCCAACCCATGTGCCACTGTGCTGCTCCTGTGCCACCATACCGTCTTTAATAATTTTCTTTTATCTGTTCAATTTATTTCAATTAAATTACCATCTTGACTTGCACCTCAGAAATCCCCATCAGTCTATTTTTCCATCCCAAGACCTGCACTATATCCAACCACCCTTTCATTTCTAATCTACTGTAATACATAGTTGGCTTGCTGCTAGTTCGAGAAGTTCAATCTGATTTCTTACTATATCATTGATGTTTACACGCTTACCCATAAACTGCAGCATGGCATCAGCCTACATAACGCTGGCAGCACACTGCTCAACACCTCTGCCTCCTCTATCAGCCCACACTGCCAACTCCCAAGATACAGATGAACTAAAATTTCCTCCAACATATCCAAAGTCAGTCTCTTTGGTTCCTGCCTGCATGCCTTTAGCCTTAACTCCATTTTCTTTGCTAGCTGCTACCTGAGACTTCAATAGCTTTGACATACAACATGGCCACAAGCCCTGCTTTCTCTCCACGTTTGCTTCTCTCTACATCATTGCCTCCTTCCAATTCTTTACAATTACCACCACTGCACAAGTCCATGACTTCACCAGCTCAAGGCTCAACTTCTTTGAAAGATAATTGACTGTAAACATATATTTTGCTATTGCCAGATGCTGCCAGATGTGTTAATTATTCCCAAAATGTTGTTTGGATTTTCAGCATCTTCAGTATTTTGTTTTGACATCTCTAAAATGCTGTCCTTTTCCAACCCTCCACAAGTTGCAATTCATTCAAAGGATCCCAGATTCCCTGCCACACATTACCATTTGTCCTAGCAAGTTGATGTTAAAATTCCCATCCTTGTTTTCAATTCCTTCCTTAGCCAAGCCTCCCAATACTTTGTCATCTCTTGCAGTATGTTTCCATGCACCATCTATTCCAATAGATGGTTGGTGGGCTGGTTTAGCTCACAGGGCTAAATCGCTGGCTTTTAAAGCAGACCAAGCAGGCCAGCAGCACGGTTCAATTCCCGTACTAGCGTCCCCGGACAGGCGCTGGAATGTGGCGACTAGGGGCTTTTCACAGTAACTTCATTGAAGCCTACTCGTGACAATAAGCGATTTTCATTCATTTCAGTTTTTCAATATCAGGTTACATATTGTTCATCGCCATCCCAGTCCTTTGACTGACCCCTTGCCCAGGTACCTTCAGCTTTTATCTTTCCTTCTGCCTTCAATATTCTTTTTCTATTGTGGGTTTAACCTCTGAATTCATTAGTTTCTAACTCTAAAAGAAATCTTGCTGGTGGCAATTATCTTTTTTTTTTCAAAACATATGCTTACTTGCTGACTATTTACAAAAGTAAATGTAATAAGTGAGTACTTTGCATCAAAGAGAAGGACTTGGTAGATGATGAGTCTGGGGAAGGGCATGTAGATCGTCTGGGTCACATTGAGATCAAAAAGGAGGAAGTGTTGGGCATCTTGAAAAGCATTAAGGTAGATAAATCCCCAGGTTCTGATGGGGTCTACCCCAGAATACTGAGGGAGGAAATTGCTGGGGCCTTGACAGAAATCTTTGTATCCTCACTAGCTACAGGTGAGGTCCAAGAGGACTGGAGAATAGCCAATGTTGTTCCTTTGTTTAAGAAGGGTAGCAAGCATAATCCAGGAAATTACAGGCCTTATGTCAGTGGTAGGGAAATTATTGGAAAGGATTCTTTGAGACAGGATTTACTCCGATTTGGAAGCAAGTGGAAGTATTAGCGAGAGGCAGTATGGTTTTGTGAAGGCAGGACGTGTCTCACTAACTTGATTGAGTTTTTCGAGGAAGTGACAAAAATGATTTGATGAAGGTAGGGTAGTGGATGCCATCTACATGGACTTCAGTAAGGCCTTTGACAAGGTCCCTCATGGCAGACTGGTACAGAAGATGAAGTCACACGGGATCAGAGGAGAGCTGTCAAGATGGATACAGAGCTCGGTCATAGAAGACCGAGTGTCGTAGTGGAAGGATTCCTTTCTGAATGGAGGGCTGTGTCTAGTGATGTTTGCTGTTGTCGTACATATAAATTATTTGGAGTAAAATGTAACTGGTCTGATTAGTAAGTTTGCGGACAACAGAACGGTTGGTAGAATTGCGGATAGCGATGAGGACTGTCAGGATACAGCAGGATATAGATCACTTGGAGACTTGGGCGGAGAGATGGCAGATGGAGTTTAATCCGGACAAATGTGAGGTAATGCATTTTTGAAGGTCTAATGCAGGTAGGAAATATACAGAAAATGGCAGAACCCTGATGAATTGACAGGCAGAGGGATCTGCAGGTCCACAAAGCACTGAAAGTGGCAACGCAGGTGGAAAAGTTAATCAAGAAGGCATACGGCATACTTGTCTTCATCGGACGAGGCATTGAGTACAAAAATTGGCAAGTCGTGCTGCAGCTGTACTGAGCCTTAGTTAGGCCATCAAAGAGAAAATGCTGGAAAATCTCTGCAGGTCTGACAGCATCTGTCGGGAGAGAAAAGAGAGAACATTTCAAGGGCAGATGACCCTTTGTCAAAGCTTAGTTAGGCCACACTTGGAATACAGTATTCAATTCTGGTCACCACACTACCAGGAGGATGTGGAGCCTTTGGAAAGGTACAGAAACGGTTTATCAGGATGTTGCCTGGTATGAAGGGCATAATTATGAGGAGAGGTTGGATAAACTTGGTTTGTTCTTACTGGAGCGACGGAGGTTGAGGGGTAATCTGATAGAAGTCTACAAAATTATGAGGAGCATGGACAGTGGATAGTCAGAAGCCAGAGTGGAAGGGTCTGTTACATGGGGACATAGGTTTAATGTGCGAGGGGCAAAGTTTAGAGGACATGTGCGCGTGAAGTTTTTGTACGCAGAGGGCAGTGGATACCTGGAACTCCCTGCTGGAGGAGTTGGTGGAAGCAGGTATGATAGTGATGTTTAAGGGGCGTCTTGACAAATACATGAATAGGATGGGAATAGAGGGATACGGAACCTAGAAGTGTAGAATGTTTTAGGTTAGACGGGCAGCATGGTCGGCGCAGGCTTGGAGGGCCGAAGTGCCTGTTCCTCATAGAATCACAGAATTTACAGTGGATAAGGAGGCCATTCGGCAATGGAGACTGCACCGGCCCTTGGAAAGCACACCCCACTTAAGCCCACGCCTCCATCCTATCCCAGTAACCCCATCTAACCTTCTGGCACGAAGGGTCAATTTAGCATGGCCAATCCATCTAACCTGCACATCTTTGGACTGTGGGAGGAAACCAGAGCACGCAGAGGAAACCCACGCAGACATGGCAAATGTACAAACTCCATACAGTCACCCAAGGTTGGAATTGAACCTGGATCCCAGGAGCTGTGAGCAGCAGTGCTAGCCCCAAGGTGCTGTACGTTTCTTTTGTTTTTTGTCAAATAAGACCAAGACATCTCTGAAATGCTTCATACTCACCTCTTAGTGAGTAAAATCAATGTGACATAGCTCTTTCGCACAAAGTTCACCCTTTTTATCTCCAATGGCGTCTTTATCCACGTAGTATTTCCAACTCATTCTCCTATGTGTGGCTTAGGCAGTGCAGTAGCACAGTGGGTAGCACTGTTGTTTCATAGCTTCAGATTCCCAGGTTTGATTCCCAGCTTGGGTCACTGTCTGTGTGGAGTCTGCATGTTCTCCCCATGTCTGCGTGGGTTTCTTCCGGGTGCTCCCACAAGTCCTGAAACACGTGCTGTTAGTAATTTGGACATTCTGAATTCTCCCTCTATGTACCCGAACCCGCACCGGAATGTGGCGACTATGGGATTTTCACAGTAACTTCATTGCAGCCTACTTGTGACAAAGATTATTATACATCTGCCCTTCATCATCCCTTACACCAGTGTTGTCAATCTCTAACTGTGTTGTTGGCACCCTTTGAGGACACACACAGGATGCATGCTGTCCAGAATAATTTCCTTCGAAGACACCATGCCCACCTTCTGACAGAGATTTCTGCTTCTGCTCTGCAGTATGAAGGTGATGAACAGAGATTTTCATTTTTAAAAAAAAAATTTATTTCACTTTTTGGTACTTCGGGGAAAGGTTGGACTGCCTGCTGCACATGCTTCAAAGAATAAAGCTTGTTCAACTCTGTGAAGATTTGGATAGCTGTAGAGGATCTACAAACTTCTATTGTTGCAATGAGCAAAGCATTAAGTAATGTCTCATCCATAAATAGATTAGATGGACAAAGAGAAAGACGAAGAATATGCTGAAGAAAAAAAGATGATTGTCTGCTAATAAAGGAATATCTTTTTCAGTAAGCTGTGGTTTAATTTGCACACACTCTTCAGTGTGAAATTGCTCCTCAGTGGGCTTGAAGATCTCTGGCACTTCATCGGAGTGTGTGCTGTCCTCAAAACGTAAAGCAAGGTTGAAGATCTTCTCCTGCATCAAGTGATTGGTATCAGTGGCATCTTAGTTATCATCTTATTCCACTTTTTTCCGAAACATTAAAAGTGACCTATCAAAGCGAGTATAGCTGTTGCTGTTTCACATGAGATTCTCTCTAACCTCATACAGCAATGAAACACTGGGAAACCATGGTCCCCTCAAGCACTGTGTTCCCATACCACCTTTGATTGAGAAATAGAACTTCTAGTTTCTGGGTAACTATTGCAAACACTCAGGCCAACCCCTGCATGGGACTCTTTCCTCCTCCTCCTCCCCCCGCCGCCTCTCTCGGACCTGACTGAACCCAAGAAAATATCTTGTGGTGGGACAAAAAACAGTTTACTTTTGAATTCTTTAAATTTTGATCCCTTATGTCTTCAAATCAATAAACAATTTGATAATGTGCTTTATTTCACTTTGTTACTTCATTTTATCTACTTCCTTAGAAATAAATTTCCATGTGGACTATCCAGCTGAAGCAGCACTACCAACCTTCCTGTTTAGAGTAGGTGCATTCAAACCAAACTAGCTACAGGTTGCTTAGTTTTTCAAAAAAAATATGTTGTTTCAAACTATTAATCGGAATTTTAAATACATTAGCAGATCACGATTCTAACCCTGGTACAGTATGCATTGGTTTGTACAGTGCACAATGTACTGCCTATTTGGCACTTCATGAGCCTCAGTTTTGGTTCTCTGAAGGTTTTGCTGATTAATTGACTGCGTAAGAATGTTTTCAGATGAATGTAATAAGAAATGGCAATGTGTGAACTGTATGAATGATCATGGTGTCTTGTATTTTGCAGAAAAACGCAGATTATTGCAATCTCTTTAGAAACCCTTCTTTGTTAAACCAATGTTTTGTATCAAAGTGGAGGTTTGGACACATCTACAGTCAATTCTGAAAAAAAAAATCGCTATTTTCTGGCTGGCACTATTCACCTATTTTAATAAACTGGGAGCTGTATGTGTTTCTGACATCTTACTCTTTTTCATTACGTTCAGAAGTAGTTTACAGAACATGACATCTGTCTTCTCGAAAATGCACATGTATTTTTAAAGTATCAGGATTTATTATATTTTTAATTCATTCATGGGATGTGGGTGTTGCTGGCTGGGCCATTGCCCATCCCTGAGGGCATTTAAGAGTCAACCACATGCAATAACATATAGGTCAGACCAGGTAAGGTTGACAGATTTTCTGTCCCTATAGAACATTAGTGAACCAGATGGGTTTTTACGACCATCAACAATGGTTTCATGGTCCCCTTTCGACTCTTAATTCCAGATTTTTATTGAATTCAATTTCCACCAACTGCCCTGATGGGTTTCGAACCCACGTCCCGAGAGCATTACCCTGGGTCTCTAGTCCAACGATAATACTACTACGCCACTGCCTTCCCTAAAGTGTTTCATCCATTAATGAGTTGAATGGGTGCAAATTGAGAGAGGTGGATACTCTAGTGAGACCTTGGTTTCCTTGTACATCGCTGAAAGTAAGCATGCAGGTACAGCAGACAGTAAAGAAGGCAAATGGTATGTTGGCCTTCATAGCGAGAGGATTTGAATATAGGAATTGGGCTGTTCTACTGCAATTGTAAAAGGCTTTGCTGAGGCCACACCTGGAGTATGTGTGCAGTGTTGGGTGTCCTTCTCTGAGGAACGATGTTCTTGCTATGGAGGAAGTGCAACAAAGGTTTACCATGCTGATTCCTGGGACGGCGGGACTGTCAATTGAGGAGATATACAGGGGTGCCCCCTGTCCCCCTTGCTCTTCGCGTTGGCGATTGAGCCCCTGGCCATGGCACTGAGGGAGTCAGGGAACTGGAGGGGCCTGGTGCGGGGTGGGGAGGAGCATCGAGTGTCGCTGTACGCGGACGACCTGTTGCTGTATGTGGCGGACCCGGTGGGGGGGATGCCGGAGGTGATGAGGATTCTTAGGGAATTCGGGGGTTTCTCGGGGTATAAGTTGAACCTGGGCAAGAGTGAGGTGTTTGTGGTGCATCCGAGGGATCAAGAGGAGGGGATTGGTAGGCTCCCATTGAAGCAGGCAGGGAAGAGCTTCAGGTACCTAGGGGTCCAGGTGGCGGGGAGCTGGGGAGCCCTGCACAAGCTCAACCTCACAAGATTGGTGGAGCAGATGGAGGAGGAGTTTAAGAGATGGGATATGTTACGGCTGTCACTGGCGGGGAGGGTGCAGTCCGTCAAGATGACGGTGCTCCCGAGGTTTTTGTTCCTGTTCCAGTGCCTCCCCATCCTTATCCCGAAGGCCTTTTTTAGGAGGGTCAACAAGAGTATCACGGGATTTGTGTGGGCGCATGGGACTCCGAGGGTTCGAAGAGTGTTCCTGGAACGAGGCAGGGATAGGGGGGGGGCTGGCATTGCCCAACCTCTGTGGGGACTACTGGGCGGCCAACGCAGCGATGGTGCGTAAGTGGGTAATGGACGAGGAGGGGGCAGCGTGGAAGAGGATGGAGGCGGAGTCTTGTGTGGGCACGAGCCTGGAGGCGCTAGTAACGGCGCCATTGCCGCTCCCTCCAACGAGGTATACCACGAGCCCGGTGGTGGCGGCTACCCTCAAAATTTGGGGGCAATGGAGACGGCACAGGGGAGAAATGGGGGGCTCCATGGAAGCCCCGATATGGGGGAACCATCGGTTCGTCCCAGGGAGCATTGATGGTGGATTTCTGGGCTGGCACAGGGCAGAGATTAGGAGGTTGAGGGACCTGTTTGTGGAGGGGAGGTTCGCGAGCTTGGGGGAGTTAGAGGGGAAGTTTGGGCTCCCCCCGGGGAACATGTTTCGGTACATGCAGGTTAGGGCGTTTGCCAGGCGGCAGATGGAGGGGTTCCCCTTGTTGCCCCCACGTGGGGTACGGGACAGGGTGCTCTCGGGGGTGTGGGTCGGAGGAGGGAGGATTTCGGACATATACCAGGTAATGCAGGAGGTAGACGAGGCCTCGGTGGAGGAACTGAAGGGTAAATGGGAAGAGGAGCTGGGTGAGGAGATTGAGGAGGGGACGTGGGCGGATGCCCTGGAGAGAGTGAATTCCTCCTCTTCCTGTGCGAGGCTTAGCCTCATACAGTTCAAGGTGCTGCATAGGGCCCACATGACTGGGTCGAGGATGAGCAGGTTTTTCGGGGGAGAGGACAGGTGCTCGGGGAGCCCAGCGAACCACGCCCATATGCTTTGGGCGTGCCCAGCGTTGGGGGAGTTTTGGAAGGGGGTAGCAAGGACGGTGTCGAGGGTGGTGGGATCCAGGGTCGAGACAGGCTGGGACTCGCAATTTTTGGGGTTGCAGTGGAGCCGGGAGTGCAGGAGGCGATAGAGGCCGGTGTTCTGGCCTTTGTGTCCCTAGTAGCTCGGCGGAGGATCTTGCTCCAGTGGAAGGATGCGAGGCCCCCAAGCATGGAGGCCTGGATCTCTGATATGGCGGGGTTCATTAAATTGGAGAGGGTGAAATTTGCCCTGAGGGGATCAGTACAAGGGTTTTTCAGGCGGTGGCAGCCTTTTCTGGACTTCCTGGCGGAAAGGTAGGGAAATAGGCCGATGGCAGCAGCAACCCGGGGGGGTTAAGGATTGGGGGGAGGGAGAACTGTGCACATGGGTTTGTGGAGGGTGCTATCTCTCTTTTTTTTGTTTTTTTCTTTTTTCTTTTTCTTTGTTTTTGTTCTTTCCTTTTGTTTGAAGTTGCTCTTGAAGCTGGGGGGGGGGGGGCGGGGGCGGGGGGGGGGGGTATTGTTCATGGGGTGTTACCGCGGTTGTATGTTAATAGAGTTAAGATGTTTATATTTTGTATTTTGTAAAAATTTCAATAAAAATTATTTTTAAAAAAAATTGAGATATTAAGTCAGTTTGGATTATATTCATTGGAGTTTAGAAGAGTGAGGGGGAATCTCAGAAACCCAGATTAGGCAGGGTAGATTCAGAAAGAATGCTCCCAATGGTGGGGAGTCCACAACTAGGTGTCATAGTTCAAGGATACGGTAAACCTTTTAGGATTGAGGGGAGGAGAAATTTCTTCACCCAGAAAGTGGGGAATTTGTGGATCCACGACCATAGAAAGTAGTTGAGACCAGAATGGCCTCCTGCTCCTTCTATTTTATTTGTATGTTTCTGTGAGTGATTATAATGTATAAGGTAAATCTTCCGGTGCCGCCTGCCTGGAGAATCGACTAGGGATGGGCCGACAATTTCTTGGACCACTGATAGGTCAACTAACCTCGGGTGGAAATGTCTGGACCTGAAAAATCCTGCCCTCTTGCTTTTGTTATTTGCTTGACAATTAATCTAGTTAAAAGCACATATTTTTTTGCAAACTTACTGTTTCCTTGACAGTGAGAATTAATCATTACTGGTTCACTTACCTACTTCTGTCAAGTCAACAATATCAAACAATACATTTGATGCACACACCAAGGGCAGAATTTTATGGTGCTCGGGTAGATGTGTGCCTGGCCCAGAAGCATGTGAAATTGCACGAGAAGACTCCATATTTTGGCCAACAGGCACAAACCTGAATTGGATGCACCTCCACCAGCAATTAGGAAGCTCAATGAGAGGATTGAAACTCTAATTAATCTGACTTCGGTGACAGGGATGTGCTGAGTTGTCGCACATCAGGTGACTCCATAAAACGACGAAATAGTCGCTTTTGACCGAATTTAGCCCGCAAAATTGGACTTAAACATCCCCTCGCCCTCAACGATGGCATTGACGATGAAAATGCCAGGAAGACTGGTGATCCAGGAAGCGAAACCCCCCCCCCCCACCCCCCTCCGGCCAGGCAATGGATGGAAGACGTTCCCAACCAGGGAACTAAAAGCAATGACGGGTAACATCAAGGCTGAGATAAAAGTGCCTTGAGTCCATTTGTTCCAAATGGGTATAAATCCTGTCCCTGAGAATTTTCTCAAATAATTTACCTACTACCGACGTGAGACACACCGGCCTATAGTTTCCAGGATTATCCCTGCTACCTTTCTTAAACAGCGGTACCACATTAGCTGTTCTCCAGTCCTCTGGGATCTCACCTGTAGCCAATGAGCATACAAAGATGTCAGTCAAGGCCCAAGCAATTTCCTCCCTTGGTTCCCTCAGTATTCTGGGATAAATCCCATCTAGCCCAGGAGACCTATCTACCTTAATATCTTTTAAAAGACCCAATACCACCTCCTTTTTGACGTTAACATGATCCAGACTGTCCACACACCCGACCCAAGAATCATCTTCCACAAAATCCCTTTCTTTAGTGAACACTGATGCAAAGTACACATTTAGAACCACACCCATTTCCTCTGGCTCAGCACATACATTACCCCACCACCACCACTGTCCTTAAGTGGTCCAATCCTTTCCCTGGCCACCCTCTTGCTTTTTACATATGAATAAAAAGTTTTGGAATTCACCTTAATCCCACTTGCCAAGGACTTTTCATGACCCCTCATAGCCCTCCTAATTTCCCGCTTCTGTATCTTCCTACTTTCTTTATACTCCTGAAGGGTTTCGACTGTGCCCACCCTCCCAGACTGTACAAAAGTCTCTTTTTTTTTGACGAGGTTCACAATATCTCTCTTTATCCAAGGCTCCCTAAACTCCCCATACTTATCCTTCATTCTCTCAGGAACATGATGTTCCTGAATCCTAATCAATTGTCGCTTGAAAGACTCCCACATGTCCGATGTTGGTTTACTACATAGCAACCGCACCTAATCCAAATTCTTCAATTCCTGTCTAATGTTATCATAATTTGCCTTTCCCCGGTTTAGCATCTTAACGCAAGGGTTACCCTCATCCCTGTCCAGAAGTACCCTAAAACTTATGGAATTATGGTCACTACTCCCAAATGGTTCCCCTACTGAAACCTCAAGCCACCTGTCCAGGCTCATTCCCCAATACCAGATCCAGTACTGCCCCTTACCTCGTTGGATCATCTACATATTGCATCAAGAAGGCTTCCTGGATGCTCCTTACAAACTCTGCCCCATCCAAACCCCGAGCACTAAGTGAGTCCCAGTCAATATAGGGGAAATTAAAATCCTCTACCACACCAACCTGTTACTTTAGCACCTATCCAAAATCTCTACCTATCTGCTCCTCTATCTCGTGCTGGCAGTTGGGGGGCCTGTAATAAACACCCAACAATGTGATTACCCCCTTCCTGTTCCTGAGCTCTAACCAGATTGTCTCATTGTATGCACCCTCCAAGATGTCCTCCTGCAGTACGGCTATAATCTCCATAACCAGTAATGCTACTCCCCCACTCCTTTTACATTCCCCTCTATCTCTCCTAAAGCATCTATATCTTCCAACGTTTGGCTGCCATTCCTGCCCTTTTTTTCATTTTTTAAAAATAAATTTAGAGTACCCAATTCTTTTTTTGCTAATTAAGGGACAATTTAGCGTGGCCAATCCACCGACCCTGCACATCTTTGTGGTTGTGAGGGTGAGACCCACACAGACACGGGGAGAATGTGCAAACTTCACACCGACAGTGACCCGGGGCCGGGATCAAACCTGGGACCTCGGCGCTGTGAGGCTGCAGTGCTAACCACTGCACCACCGTGCTGCCACCCCAATCCTGCCCTTTAACCACATTTCTGTGATAGCCACAACATTGTAATTGCAAGTACTAATAAGTGCTCGAAGTTCATCTGCCTTACCCGCTATGCTTCTGGCGTTGAAACAAATACACTTCAAACCACTGCGTTTGAGCAGACAGGGTGATGTTGTTCTATTAAATTTGTTCTCTACTTCCCCGTCAATTATTACACCTTCTAAACTAACGCTCTGGTTCCCACCTGGTGTGTGTGTGTCGTGTGGGACAATCGCTTTGGAACGTCCAATGCGTGTAGGAATTACACAATTAATGGTACAACTCTTGCATGTACTGACAGGTAGAGAGATCTGAACGTGCATATCCACCGATGACTGAAAGTGGCAAAGCATGTGGATAAGGTGGTCAAGAAGGCATACAGCATGCTGGCCTTCATCGGTTTGGGCATTAAATATAAAAATTGGCAAGTCATGTTGCAGCTGTACAGGACCTTAGTTAGGCCTCATTTGGAATATTGTGTACAATTCTAGTCACCACACTACCAGAAGGATGTGTATGCTTTGGAGAGGGTGCAGAAGCGGTTTATTAGGATGTTGCCTGGTATGGAGGGTATTAGCTATGAGGAGAGGTTAGATAGACCCGGTCTGTTCTCACTGGAACAACGGAGGTTGAGAGACGACCTGATGGAGGTCTACAAGATTGAGTGGCATGGACAGAGTGGATAGTCAGATGCTCTTTCCTAGGGTAGGAGAGTCCAGTACTGGGGACGTAGGTTTAAAGTGCGTGCGGAAAAGTTTAGGACAGATGGGTGGGGCAAGCTTTTTATGAACGAGGGTGGTAAATATATGGAACTCGCTGCCTGGGGAGATGATGGAAGCAGGTACGATAGTGGCATTTAAAGGACATCTAGACAAATATATGATTAGGGTGGGCATGGAAGAATACGCACTCTTAAGTGCAGACTGTTTTAATTACAAAGAACATACTGTGCAGAAGGAGGCCATTCAGCCCATTGAGTCTGCACCAACCTACATTAAGCCCTCGCATCCACCCTATCCCTGTAACCCAATAACCCCTCCGAACCTTTCGGACACTAAGGGCAATTTAGCATGGCCAATCCACCTAACCTGCATGTCTTTGGACTGTGGGAGGAAACCGGAACACCCGGAAGAAAACCACGCACCCACACACACGGAGAGAACGTGCAGACTCCTCACAGACAGTGACCCAGCAGGGAATCGAACCTGGGACCCTGGCGCTGTGAAGCCACAGTGCTATCCGCTTGTGCTACTGTGCTGTCCTTTAAGGCAGGTACTATGGTCGCCACAGGTTTGGAGGGCTGAACGTCCTGTTCCTGTGCTGTATTGTTCTTTGTAGAGTATTGTGACCATTTTCATGGCTTACTTTTGAGGTTTGTTTAGAGTTTTCAGGGCATTTCAGTCTTGTGACATTTCATCCTTTGTGCGTGGGTCAGCCCCATTTGCATCTCTGCAGACTGTTCATGTCTATTTAGCATGGAGCCCCTCTGAGGAGGAAGACGAGCCAAAGAGAGAGAAGGCCAGGTGGTCACTTCAGAGGGAGGGAACAGGGCATTCGGGACCAGCAGGGTGGGAAAGGAGGACAGCCTTACAGAAGACGCCACTATCCAGCTGCACGGTGTACAGGCAGCAATCCAGTGCAGCAGGAAACTCTGGCTTTCAAAGGAAGCCGTTAAGCTAATTTGCCAGATGAGTAGGCCGGAGGTACCCTCCAACTGAGGGAGTGGACGTCCAATGTCCGTGGCCCTGAAGGTTACTGTATCCCTTAACTTTTATGCCTCTGGATGTTTCCAAGGATCAGTGGGCGATCTTTGCGGAGCCTTCCAATAGTTGTGTCAAGCTGGTGACTGATGCTCTGTTTAAACATGTAAACACATGCATCCATTTCAGGGCAGATCAAGCTCGGCAGACTGAGCTAGCCAGAGGCTTTGTGTCAATTATAGCGTATCTCCAAATCCAGTGTGCCATTGTTTACACCCATGTGGTGACCAAGGTGCCAACAGTCCTTCCTTGTCACGAGGAAGAGGTTTCACTCTAGGAATATTCAAATCTTTTGCAACCACAGGACCCAGATTCTACAGGTTTGTGCGAGATACCCTGGCAGCTCCCACTCACAGGTGGCAAAGCATTTTGGTCATCTTGATGGATGGTTGCTGGGTGACTTGGGGTGTTGTCCCTTGAAACGGTGGCTGATGACTCCACTCAGGCATCCGAGGACAGAGGCAATATACAATTACTGCCTTGTCTCACAAGGGTAGTGGTGGTGACACGTGAGGGGGGTATTGGGTCCAGGAATGGCAGGTTGCTGACCTTAATGCCTTGTTGACCCAGATGACCTTGGCGGTTGTCCTCTGACCAATGGGGCCGGAGTAGGTTCTGTCTGAGAGGGTGCACTTAACAACATGGTTGGGCATGCCCCTGTTGCCACAGGCTCTTAAGGATGGTGCCGTGACTGGCAGAGAGATGGAGAAATTGCCACCCTCGTTTGGGGCACCGAGAGAGAGGAGTCCATAACGAGGGCAGGCAACTTTTTCGCCATATTGAGGTGCCTGGGCACCCATCTGGGAGACTTGATACCGCATCCAACCCCCACACTGAGGTCATTGCTTGTGTGAGGGCTACAGTCCGAAAGCACCCCTGATTCAGTTCCTGGATCTGCCTCTCCCATGAGAGCCTCCACTTAATGAATGAGGCTGTGCACACGTAGTTTTGCATCAACGCAGGACTCGTGCTTCACATGGACTCCTTGCAAGACCCTCCAGGATCTCTGCCAGATCTCCCACCACATCCCTCTGGACATCCAGTATTTCACCACCTAATTGATGACCCCAGAGGCTTCTCATTCACCTCAGAATCAACATGGTCCTGATCTCCAGCAGTCCTCCAACTGCTGGTGCCCCAGGCACTGCCTGCCTCCATGAATGCGATGTGCCGTCACCACTGTTAACTACCAACTGAGCTGTTGTGCAATTGCCCATTGACATGCTAGTATCTGGTGCTTAGTGCAGAGAGAGAGTGTACTGCGGATGCAGCTACCTTCTGCACATGCTCCGTTGTTAAGGGAGGGTCATCGAGGTTTCACAGCACAGAAAGAGGCCCTTCGGCCCATTGAGTCCATGTCAAGCATCAAGCACCTACATATTCTCCTCCCATTTTCCATCACTTGGTCTGTAGACTTGCATGCAACGGCATTTCAAGTGTTCACCTAAATACTTCTTGTGAGGGTTCCTGCATCTACCATCCTTTCAGACAGTGAGTTCCGGATTCCAACCATCCTCTGGGTGAAAAGGTTTCCCCTCCTATCTCCTCTGAACCTCCTGCCTATCACCCTGAATCTATGTTCCTATGTTCTATGTCATTGACCCTCTGCTAAGGAGAAAAGTACCTGTCCACCCTCATAATTTGAGAAACCTCAATCATGTCCGCCCTCTACCTTCTCTGCTCCAGGGAAAACAACCCCAGCCTATCCAGTCTCTCTTGATAGCTGAAATGATCCAACCCAGGCAACATGCTGGTGAATCTCCTCTGCACCCTCTCCAGTGAAATAACTTCCTTCCTACAATGTGGCGACCAGAATTGCACACAGTACTCCAGCTGGGACCTAACCAGAATTTTATAGAGCTCCAGCAAAACCTCCATGCTCTTATGTTCAATGCCTCAGTTAATAAAGGCAAGAATCCCAAAGGTCTTCTTAACCACTTTATCGGGGCTGGACAGGGTCTGTGAGGCCGTTGGGGGTAGGAGCGTGGTGAAGTCTGGGTCCACTGGCGGCCCAGCGGTATATTTACAGGCAGCTTGTAGAGACTACTAAAGATATTGAAGGAGGCAGGTGCAGGTCTGCATGGTGAGGTGGGATAGCCTCCTCCTTCCACCCCGTGCCATCAGGATGTCCCTCCTGCCAGTCACCACCTCCACATGGGCACGCAGACAGCCAATCAAACATCTGGAGGCATATGTGAAATGTCTGCCGGGTGCTGTTGCCACCATTATGCAGACCTCCACCTGTCTCCTTCAATATCTTTAGTAGTCTCTACAACTCTCCTGTAAATATACCGCTGGGCCACCAGTGGACCCGGACTTCACCACACTCCAACCCCTGTCGGCCTCACAGACCCAATCCGAACATGTTTTGCGCTGCCTGGTACTTTCCTGGCCAGCCAGAGTGATATTGTGTTCTTGCATTAATTTCAAGCGAAACTGGGAAGCATGGCTGCTTCTGCTCCCACATGTGAGGACCAAGTCACACATAAAATTTATCGCCCAAGAGTTGAAATTCATATCAAAGGTTGGACTTGTTCCCTTAGCCTGAGCCACCTAAGTCACATTGCAAAAGGAATCATAAAATGACATGGGGTGTAGATTGATTTGTTCTTAATCTAGGACAGTAGTTCGGCACAACATCGTGGGCCAAAGGGCCTGTTCTGTGCTGTATTTTCTATGTTCTATGAAGAAGCTATTTTTATTTGAGCATTTACATTTTTTCTCTTGACCAAAAGTTGTATCTTTACTTTTTAAGAAAATGTCGGAGTTAACCAATTGCCCTGATATTGCTTACTCCTCTGCCCTAACTTCCTATTTTCCTACGTTTGCATCTATTTGGCTTCTATTAAAAGTTCATGCTTTCGTCCCACTCATTCTTCAGCTGATTAAGTTGCTGACATCAATGTTTTAGAAGTACTTTTTTAATATATATTGTATGAGCATTATACTGGCAGTACATCATTAGGAGACAATAATCATGTGCTTGTGAGACAATGCAGTTGAGAAAATAGCTCCAGATAAACTTCACAATGCACTAATTTGCTACATTAGCAAAATCTGTTCCAGTCACATTGTCATGATAATGACATGATGATAATATACTGTTCTATACAAAGGGCACAGTGCTAATTACATCACAGTACTCACAGTGACTTGTAATTTATTGGCTATAATGAATGTCTAAAGTTCACCGGGCATCACTGTACATTTTAGCCAGCATCATATTAAACTGCTGCTGCTCAAAAATCTAAAATTTGGATTATTCCAAATGTTTTTTTTTTAACAAATCAAAAGCAATAGCAGATATTCTTTGCAAAACTAACTCACACTAAAATATGATTTAATAACAGGCATTGGTAGGAATCCATTTCTTTATCTTGACTTGCCTGAACTCTCGGTGCACCACCAGTAAGTGATTGTGGTAGGTTCAACAACTAATTTTGACATTAAAGAAAAGCTGATGACGGGCTCTCAGCTGGATTATTATTTCTGCAATCTGTGTCAGTATCTCTAGTGGTATTTCATTGATTGGTTATTGTTGTATGAATCAATAACATATCAAAAAGATTTATATACTGCAGCTGCCTTAAGATCCCCCCCCCCCCCCCCCCCCCCATAGTCCAGCCCATAGAACCCCGACAGTGCAGAAGGAGGCCATTCAAGAGTGGTTAGTACTGCTGCCTCACGACGCCAAGGTCCCAGATTCTATCCCGGCTCTGGGTCACTGTCCTGTTTGCACATTCTCCCCATGGTTGCGCCCCCACAACACAAAGATATGCAGGGTAGGTGGATTGGCCATGCTAAATTGCCCCTTAATTGGAAAAAATGAATTGGATACTCTACATTTATTTATTTTTTTAATGATATTTATTAATGTCACAAGTAGGCTTACATTAACACTGCAATGAAGTCACTGTGAAAATCACCTAGTCGCCACACTCCGGCGCCTGTTTGGGTACACTGAGGGAGAATTCAGAATGTCCAATTCACCCTAAAAGCATGTCTTTCGGAACTTGTGGGAGGAAACCGGAGCACCCGGCGGCAACCCATGCAGACGTGGGGAGAGCATACAGTGACTCAAAACGGGAATTGAACCCAGGCACTGACACTGTGAAGCAGCAGTGCTAACCACTGTGCTGCCGTGCTGCTCATTCAACCCATCGAGTCTGCACCGGCCCTCTTAAAGAGCACCCTAGCTAGGCCCACTCCCCCGCACTATCCTCGTTACCCCACCTAACCACACTTTTTGACTGGAAGGAAACCGGAGCACCCAGACAAAACCCACTCAGACACGGGGAGAACGTGCCAACTCCACACAGTCACCTAAGGCCGGAATCAAATCCAGGTCCCTGGCGCTGTGAGGCAACAGTGCTAACCATTGTGCCTCCATGCCACCACTTTCTATTGCTGAGTAGGCAGCAACCATTTAACAGCTGTATTTAAATTATAAAATAATAAATCACACTGAAATGAACAAATCCATAGTGGGAAGTCATAATCACCCATCCGCACTCATTTTCTCAGGAACTGCCATCATCAATTATTTCATGGTCCTTCATGAAACATCGTCACCGTAAGAATGAGGAGCAGAAGTAGGCCACTCAGCCCATTGAGCCTGCTCCACCATTCAATGTGATCTTGGCTGATCTGATACAATCCTCAACTCCACTTTCCTGCTTATCCCATTAACCCTTGATTCTCTTGCTGATTAAAAATCTGTCTATCTCGGCCTTGAATATACTTAATGACCCAGCCTCTACAGCTCGTGCGATAAAGAATTTCACAAATTCTGAGAAGAAATTCTTCCTCATTCTGTCTTAAAATGGGTAACCTCTTACCCATTTGATTGTGCCCTCTGGTCCTAGACTCTCCCACAAGAGGAAACAAAATCTGAGCATCTACCCTGTCATACCCGCTGAGAATCCTATGTTTCAAAAAGGTCACTCGTTGCTGACTCTGGCATATGGACACGAAAGGTCAACTAGTGTTAGATAATTTTATGCAGCATAAAGGTTCTAGCATTACGTAAATGAAACTGCTTTTACCCCACGTACACTGTACTGTTGTAATTTCCTGTTTAATTGCACATCTGGATGTACAGTGGCTCCACAAAGGGACCATCAAGCTTCGCAAACTTTCCCCACTGCGGTCATTTTCTGGAAGCCTCTAAAAATTTCATAAGCATAAAATAAGTTAATGAAATGACTACCGCTGTGTTTTCTTAGTATGTGGCTCCTTCCTCTTTTGAAGTTATTTTTTACCCTTCCTCTTTCTGAAGCTCCTTTTTCCATCGCCATCATCAGCTGGCAGGATGAGGTTATCTCCCAGGATGTAACATTTGGAAGCCTGCTTCTCGGGACTTGGCAGGAGTTCTGGAGGGTAATGCTTGATTTCTGATTAGCACCTCCTGAAAACAGCGTGGCTGTGATTTGGCTGTATGTCGAGGCATGAACATGCCTCCCACTGTTCCACAGCACAGCTGTGAGAGAGGGAGAACAACTAGGTAGACCACAACATCTCAAATAACATTCTGTAGTGCTTGAGGCAAGTAATAGGCAACTCCGAAGTATGATGATTATAGCATTATGTAAATTAAACTTGACCAAATCAAAAAAATATACACTGATCAAACCTGTTTGGAAAATGTTTTTGTGTTTGGGGGGTGGGGAGGGGTTGATGAGTGAGGTAAAAGAGTCCCAAAACATCTGGATTAGTGCCCATAGTGTGCCATTGTGCAACTCTGTAATTGTCACTGATTATCATTCTGACAGACGTACATCAATTAAGTTCTGTTTATAATTTAACCAAAATACATACATGCCATACTGCACATCAAATCTAGATATATAATTGCTTCATAATAACGCTAACAGGTTTTGCGAGCTTTGATATTTTATGTCTTGTGAGCTTTGATATTTTATGTCTTGTGAAGCTCAGGAGCTTTTGGATCAGCATTTTGTTTTTTAAATTGTGGATTATGCAGATATGAACATGTGTTTTCGAAGCAGGCGTAAGCCCCATGAGCCTGCTCCACCTTTAAATAAAATCAAGGATGATCTGACTGTAACCTCAACTCCACATTTATGCCTATCCCCGATAATCTTTTGCCCACTTGCAAAGGAGGTGGTGGCACAGCGGTATTGTCATTGGATTGATGATCTAGAGATCCAGAGTAATAATATTCTGGGGACCCGGGTTCAAATCCCGCCAAGGCATATGGTGGAAACTGAATCTAATAAATATCTGCAATTAAAGGTCTAATGATGACCATAAAACCGATTGTCGTAATGTCCTTTAGGGAAGGATATCTGCAGTCCTCACCTGCTCTGGCCTACATATGGTTAGGTCTATAGCAGTGGTTCCCAACGTAGGGCGTACGCCCCAGGGGGACAATTTGATTTTTAAGGGGGGCAATTGAGCGCGACTGAAGAGGTCTGGGTCCAAATTTTCGATTTTTATTTTTTTGGATTTTCCATCAGGTAAACACATGTAGTTTATGTTTCAGATGTTATTTTGAGTAAATAATTTTTTTTGGGTAAAAAAGGTCTTTATTGTGTAGTTATTACATAATCACCGCACCATCGCTCTTCATGCACATCGCACGAAGCGCGCGAGGTCATGGGAGAACCTTATTTATTGAATTGGATTTAGAAATGCGATTCAAAGAGCTTTTGCTAAGTTACCCTTATAATATCTATTTCCTCCGTTTTCTCTCGAGGGAAAGCAATCCATTTTCTGAGAATTCACAGTCCAAACAATCGTACTCTTGAGGCTAGTTATGAAATTTCTTTACTCATTGCTAAATCTGGAAAAAAATCATACTATAGGGGAGGATTTAATTAAACCATCAATATCAGCATTTCTTAAAACAGTTCTGGAAAAAGATGACAAAGATGTTAAAGCCATGCCACTCAGTAACAACACTGTTAGGAGAAGAATAGATGAAATGAGTGAAGATATTGAAACACAACTTGTTGAAAAGCTGAAATCAAGAAAATTCTCAGTACAAATGGATGAATCAACTGTGAGAGACAGTGAGGCCTTATTGCTAACCTATGTAAGATATATTGATAAAGGTGAATTTGCTGAAGAAATGTTATTCTGCAAATCGTTAGAGACCACCACTACCGCCACTGATATATATAATAAACTAAAACACTACTTAGATGTCAATAATATACCAATGGAAAACATAACATCTTGTGCAGCTGATGGTGCTCCTGTTATGATGGGCAAGAAAAATGGCTGCTTAAAATTGATGAAAGATGAGAATCCGGAAATGCTTCTTGTGCACTGTGTTATTCATAGAGAGAACTTAGTGTCGAAAAATATTTCTCCTGTACTTAATGAGGTACTGAAATCAGTTATAAAATCTATCAATGCTATCAAAGCTAATGCCAAATGTGAGCGTCTTTTCAAGCAATTTTGTGAAGATAACAATGCAGACCATGTGAGAGTTTTACTTCACACTGAGGTACGGTGGCTTTCGAAGGGGAGTTGTTTGAAAAGATTCATGGAACTATTTGATGAGCTTAGTGACTTTTTAAGTGAAAAGCCTGAAATGAAGCACCTGCTAACCGTTGATGGAAAAGCGTTTGTGAGTTATTTAGCAGATATTTTTGAAAAACTGAATGTGTTGAATAAACAACTTCAAGGAACAAATAAAACTCTTGTTGATGCAAAGGCGAAGATATTTGGCTTTATTTCATTTATCGAGTTATGCCAAAAACATATTTCTGACAATTTTGGCCAGTTTCATTGGCTAAAGAAATGTGAGCCGACTGATGCTGCTGTACTTGTCATTCTGGATCATCTGAAAATATTGGCCTCTGATTTGAAAGAAAGATTTTCTGATTTAAAACAGATTGATTTTCCAACATGGGTGATGCAGCCAGTGCTAGTGGATCTATCTGATGTTTCAATGCAGTACCAAGAAGAACACTCGGAAATACAAAATGATGAGTCAGTTAAAACTTTATTCAACATAAAAGGAGCGATGGCATGGTTTGTGATGAGACAGAAACTAAATACCCAAATTCAACCAGGTTTGCAAGAAAACTGTTGTTACCGTTCCCATCTTCATATTTAGCTGAATGTGGTTTTAGCGCTGTAAATGATTTGCTACTGAACAAAAGAAATCGACTGGATATCACTAAACGAGGAGATTTGAGACTGAAGCTGACTAAATTAGTGCCTAATATAAAATCTCTTTGCAGCAGGCATGAAGCACAAGGGTCTCACTAACTTTATTCTAATTATCTTGAGGTGAGCTCAAATGGTATTTTGCATTTGATAGGTACCTTTACTTTATTGTACAGTAATTAAAATGATCGAAGTATTACAGAAAAAGCTTCCATTCAAATTGGTTTGTGTTATATAACATTTCAGTTCTCTATTATATGTTTTGAAACTTTATTTTCTGTTTTCGAATGAGACAATCCACAAATATTTCAATATTCTAATATCGAAATTTTCTCTCTCTTTATTACCGTAATTTCCAGACTATAAGCCACTACTTCTTTCCCACGTTTTGAACCTCGCGGCTTATACAACGACGCGGCTTATTTATGGATTTTTCCCGCTTTCACTAAACCAATGAAATTGCGTAACGGGTTAAGGTAAAACAATGTAACTTTTTAGTTTACTGTTTAGATTAAATCGAGCGCGCTCAAACATCCCATCATTCTGATTACGGTAGTCATTTTGTCACCCTCATCATGGCAAAGACACGGAGAAATGCATATGATGCAGCTTTCAAGTTGAAGGCGATCGATCTGGCTGTTGGAAAAGGAAATAGAGCTGCTGCACTAGAGCTTGGTCTTAATGAGTCGATGATAAGACGTTGGAAACAGCAGCGTGAGGAATTGACTCAGTGCAAATAGACAACTAAAGCTTTCAGAGGGAAGAAAAGCAGATGGCCCGAACTAGAAAATGAGCTCGAAGACTGGGTCAACATGCAGAGAGCAGACGGCCAAGGTGTTTCAACTGTACAGATCCGACTGAAAGCCAAAACAATCGCCACCGCAATGAAGTTTGAGAATTTTAGAGGTGGACCATCGTGGTGTCTCAGATTTATGAGACGTAAAGGCCTGTCCATCAGGGTACGGACGAGTTTGTGTCAGCAGCTCCCTCCCGACTACGAGGAAAAAAATTTCAAACTTCCGCAAATTCATTGATGCAAAGATAGCGGAGCATTCCATTGGCCCGCACAATATCATAAATATGGATGAGGTTCCTCTGACGTTTGACCTGCCTCTCACTCGGACTGTCAACAGGAAAGGTGAATCATCCGTCATGCTGAAAACAACTGGGCATGAAAAAACGCACTTCACCTGTGTTCTGAGTTGCACGGCATCGGGAGAAAAGCTTCCACCGATGGTGATTTTTAAACGCACGACGATACCAAAAGAAAAATTCCCTACAGGAATTGTTGTGAAAGTCAACAAGAAAGGATGGATGACGGAAAGCCTAATGCATGAATGGCATACGGAGTGCTACGGCAAGCGACCGGGAGGATTCTTTCACAGGAACAAGGCATTGCTCGTTTTGGACAGCATGAGGGCCCACATAACAGATTCTGTGAAAGAAGCCATCAAGAGGACAAACTCAATTCCAGCTGTGATTCCTGGGGGCACAACAAAGTATTTACAGCAACTCGACATCAGTTTAAATCGTGCATTTAAGGTGGCGCTTCGTGTTCAGTGGGAGGCTTGGATGACAAGCGGGGAGAAATCCTTCACTAAAACGGGCCGCATGCGAAGAGCAACTTATGGTCAAGTCTGCCAGTGGGTCCTGACAGCGTGGAGCATTGTTAAAAAATCCACTATCATCAACGGGTTTCGAAAAGCTGGATTGCTGCGTGTTGAAGAGGGCAGCATGAGCTCAGCGGGAAATTTGCCTCCGGATGAAAGTGATGAGAGCGACAATGAAAACAATCCAACATCGGATGAAGCAATTCTGAGGCTATTCAACTCTGACACCGAAGGAGATGACTTCAGTGGTTTCAGTGCACAAGAGGTGGATAGTGACTGTGATCACCTGGGTTGGTGATATCTTGATTACGATCAGTAATAAAAGACTTCTTTTTACACATGATTTATTTATTTTTAATGTTTCAAACTGATGATTCTATGTTAATCTTAAGAGCTTAATCGGATTGATTTCGCTCCACAGTGACCAATGACTTTCTTGGTAGGCTATTCTTTACCGCTAATTTTTTATTTTTGTTACAAGCCGTATTTTGTTAAAAGCCTGTGTAAAGCTCATTTGTTTCAATGTACCGGTAAGCACCTGCGGCTTATATACGTGTGCGGCTTATTTATGTTCAAAATAAATTTTTTTTTAAAAAATCAGTGGGTGCGGCTTATAATCAGGTGCGCTTTATAGTCCGGAAATTACGGTACCTGTGAATACTCTTTTATTATCATATTTATCATTATTATTATTTTAATACCACTTAATGTTTTTTCTTTTTTTTTACAATTTTTTAGTAATTTCTTGCTCAGAACTTTAACTGTCTTTTGTTTATTTTATTTTTCTTTTTCATGGATACCATGTTCTTTTGAAGCTTGTTTAAACCAAGGTATTGGCGTTTTAAGCTTCTTCAGCTGAAACGGAGTTCACTTTTTAAATGATAAGAATTATATATCACCACATGGGGGGGGGGGGGGGGGCATCCGGATTTTAGAGGTGATTAGGTGGGGCATGGCCAAAAAAAGGTTGGGAACCACTGGTCTATAGGAATGTGGTTGATTCTTAAATGCCCTCTGAAATGGCCTAGCAAGCCACTCTGTTGTATCAAATTACTACAAAGTCAATAAAAAGGAAACAAAATGATGGACCACCCGCACTGGACAACGACAACAGCAACCCCAACACTGTCAACCGTGCAAAGTCCTCCTTACTAGCATCTTGTGCCAAAGTTGGGAGAGCTGTCTGACAGACATATACTAACACCACTATCACCATCCCTGGGTATGCCCTGTCCTACTCTACCATTACCACCAAGCCAGGGGATCAACCCTGATTCAGTGAAGAGGGCATGCCAGGAGCAGCACCAGGCATACCAAAAACAGAAGTGTCAACCTGGTGAAGCTACAACACAGGGCTACTCCAACATAAACAGCAAGTGATAGAGCTATTCAATCCCACAACCAATGTATCACATCTGAGCTCTGCAGTCCGAATAGGTGTGGACAATTAAACAACTCACTGGAGGAGGAGGCTCCACAGGGGCTGGTTGAGCACAGTGGTCTAAATAGCTGGCTTGTAATGCAGAATAATGCCAGCAGCGCGAGTTCAATTCCCGTACCGGGCTCACCGAATGCCAGAATGTGGCGACTCTGGGCTTTTCACAGTAACTTCATTGAAGCCTACGTGTGACAATAAGTAATAAGTATCCCCATCCCCAATGATTGAGGAGCCCAGCACATCTGTGCAAAAGGCAAGGCTGAAGAATTCGCAACAGACTTCAGCCAGAAGTGCTGAATGGGTGATCCACCTCGGACTTCTACAGAGATTTCCAGCATCGCAGATGCTAGTCTTCAGCCAATTCAATTTACCCCATGTGATATCAAGAAACGGCTGAGGGTACTGCAAAGACTATGGATCCTTCCCCTAGCCACGTTGTTCTAGTACAGCTACAACACTGGCATCTATCTGGCAATGTAAAAACTTTCCCAGGTATTTCTTGTAAGCAGGACAAATGCAATTCGGCCTATCGGTCTACTCTCCATCATGAGCAAAGTGATGGAAGGGGACATCAACAGTGCTTTCAAGCAGCACTTTCTTAACAATAACCTGCTCACTGACGCTCAGTTTGGGTTCCACCAGGGTCACTCGGCCTCTGACCTCATTACAGCCTTGGTTCAAACAGGGACAAAGAGTTGAATGCCAGAGGTGTAGCGAGAGCGACTGCCCTTGACTTCAAGGCAGCATTTGACTGAGTATGGCATAATAATCTTAATTTCAGGCTTATATTAACACTGCAATGAAGTTACTGTGAAAAGCCCCTAGTCGCCACATTCTGGCACCTGTTTGGTACACTTGAGGGAGAATTCAAAATGTTCAGTTCACCTAACCGCACATCTTCTGGGACTTGTGGGAGGGACCCGGAGGAAACCCATGCAGTCACGGGGAGAATGTGCAGACTCTGCACAGACAGTGACCCAAGTGGGAATTGAACCTGGGTTCTTGTGCTGTGAAGCAGCAGTGCTAACCACTGTGATACCGTGCATCAAAGAGCCCTAGCAAAACTGGAATTGGCGGGGGGGGGGACTCTCCACTACCTAGCATAAAGGAAGATGGTTGTGGTCGTCCTCTCAGTCCTGGAACATCTCTGCAGGAGTTCCTTAGGGGAGAGTTCTCAGCACAACATCTTCAGCTTCTTCATTAATTACCTTACTTCCACCTTCAGGTCAGATGTGAGGATGTTCACTCTAATGTTCAGCGCCATTCGTGACTCCTCAGACAATATCCAGGCTTGGGCTGACAAGTGACAAGTAACCTTCACGCCACACAAGTACCAGGCAATGACTATCTCAAATAAGAGGGAACCAAATAATCGTCCCCTGACATTCAATGGCATTATCATTGCTAAATCTTCCACTGTCAACATCCTGGGGATAACCACAAACTGAACTGGACTAGCCATATAAATACTGTGCCTGCAAGGACAGGTCAGAGGCCAGGCATCCTGTGGCAAGTTAGTTGCCTCCTGACTACGTAAAGCCTGTGCACCACCTACAAGGGGTTTGGTACGTTTCGGCGTGGCCGATTCGGCGTGGCCAGTTCGGCGTAGCCGATTCGACGGAGGAATTTTTCGGCGGAGGGACGTTTCGGCGTAAAATTAGTTATAGTCGCAAAATGTTTGTGCAGCCCATTTCTTCTATCTTTTCCTTCCAGCCGCCTCAGATATCGTGTTTGTGCACCAAACCGGGTCTCTTAAAGAAAGGCACCAACATTAAACTCTTAAAGAAAGCCGGTGTTACTGAAAGTATTGAAGCAGCTGCCCAGTGATCTACACTGCTGTCTGACTTAACACATTGTGTAAAATCACAATATCTTCAGTAACACCGGCTGTATAAAGTCAGACCCGGTTTGGTGCTCCGCGGGGGAGCTTATGGACCCCAACTATCAGTTGTGTCAATTTCAGCGGCCGGCTCACTTTGATCCGGAGAGGGAAGCTGCTCTCTCACTGAAGCAATCAGCAGCCGCTGAAGTTGACACTGCCGGCTGCTCTCTCCCTCCAATCAGAAACATTAAAACTTAAAAGTTGGATTGGAGAGAGAGAGCAGCCGGCAGTGTCAATTTCAGCGGCCGGCTGATTGTTTCAGTGAGAGAGCAGCTTCCCTCTCCGGCCGCTGAAATTGACACTGTTTTAATTAGATCCACGATGGGGGTTTTAAATTTATTTAAAAATCTATGCTAGCGCTTCCCATTGAGAGTCTACGGGGGTCTGACCTCCCGCCCCCGCCCCCAGTAGACTCTCAATGGGAAGCGCTAGCATAGATTTTAAAATAAATTTAAAACCCCCATCGTGGATATCCGCGGCTCGGATGCAACGCGGGTGGCTGTCTTGGACCCCAACACCCGCGTTATAAAGGGGGACTACTGTATAACTAATTTGACGTCCCTCCGCCGAAAAACTCCTCCGCCGAATCGGCCACGCCGAAACGTCCCATTCCAATCGGCTACGCCGAACTGGCCCCGCCGAACTGGCCACGCCGAAACGTCCCATCCCCACCTACAAGGTACAAGTCAGGAGTGTGATAGAATACTCCCACTTGCCTGGATGGGTGCAGCTTCAACAACACTAAAGAAACTCGACAAAACAGCCCGCTTGAATAGCTCCGCTCCACAAGCATTCACTCCATCATCCACTTCTGACGCATAGTCGCAGCTGTGTGTACCATCTATAAGAGGCATTGCAGGAATTCACTAGGGTTCCTTAAGCAGCATCTTCCAAATCCATGACCACTACTGTTTAGAAGGGCAATGGCAGCAGACACATGGGAACACCACCACCTGGAGGTTCTCCTTCACCATCCTGACTTGGAATTATATCGCTATGGCGGGGTCAAAATCCTGGGACTCCCTCCCTAATAACACAGAAGATGTAACTGCACCACATGGGCTGCAGAAGTTCAAGAAGGCAGCTTGCCACCACCTTCCCAAGGGCAACAAATGCTGGCCAAGCCAGTGAAGCTCACATCCTGTGGGGGAAAGAAAAGTCTGTCTCGCTCTAACATAAAAATATTCAAAGATTCTACATCCACCACCTACTGAGCAAGGGTGTTCCAAAGACTCACGACCCTCTGGAGAACAAATTTCTCTTCATCTCTGTCTTAAATGGACAACTGCATATTTCTAAATAGTGACCCTCTAGTTCTAGATTTTCCCACAAGTGGAAACATCCTCTCCACATCCATCCTGTCAAGTCCCCTCAGGATTTTATATGTTTTCTCTTAAGTCGCCACTTCTGAACTCCAGTGGATCCAAGCCTCGGCTGTCGAACCTTTCCTCCTAAGACAGCATTCCCATTCCAGGCAAACCTCCTCTGAACTGCTGCCAATGTATTTACATCCTTCGTTAAATAAGGAGACCAATACCGCACACGGCAGTCCAGACGTGGTCTCACCAATACCTTGTAAAACTGCCACACAATTTCTTTACTGTCTGCAGTATACTTTTTCTGGTTATCCATTACATTTGAATTTTATTTATTGTCACGTGTACTGAGGTACAGTGAAAAGTACTGTTCTGCATACAGTCCAGACAGATTGTTCCATACGTGAGGAAAAACATAGGACATATACAAATACACAATGTAAATACATAGGCACAGGCATCAGGTGAGCATATGAAGTGTAATACTACTCGGTAGAGAAGATGTATGAAGAGGTCAGTTCAGTCCATAAGAGGGTCATTCAGGAATCTGACAACTGCGGGGAAAAAGCTGTTTTTGAACCTTGTTGGTGCGTGCCCTCAGACTTTCGTATATCCTGCCCGATGGAAGAAGTTGTTCGCGATTCGACCCACTACGTTCCTATCATCAGCAAACCTGTAGATAAAATTGTAGCCAAACGTTGTCTCACAATTGTGTGTGTTTGGGGGCTGAATATGCAGCCTTGCGGGGCCCGGGTATTGAGGACTATCATGAAGGCGGTATTGTTGTTTATCCTTACTGACTGTGGTCTATCAGTCAGGAAGTCGAGATCCAGTTGCAGAGGTAGGAGCCAAGCCTCAGGTTTTGGAGTTTTGATATGAGCTTGGCTGGGATTAGAATGTTGAAGGCAGAGCTGTAGTCAATGAATAGGAGTCAAATGTAGAAGTCCTTGTTTCTTGAGATAAATTCATAAGATATAGGAGCAGAATTAGGCCATTTGGGCCTTCGAGTCTGCACCGCCATTTGATCATGGCTGATATGTTCCTTATCTGCTCCCTGTAATGTTACAAGCCAAGAGCTGGATTTAGAAATCCAGCATCAGATCCACGTCTACTTATCCATACCTTTTAGCATCTTGTATACCTGAAGTTGATCTCCCCTCATTCTTCCACATTTTAGACAGCATAGGCCTAAACTTTTCAATCTCCCCTCGTATGACAATCCCCTCATCCACGGAATCAATCCAGTGAACCTCCTTTGAACTGCCTCCAATGCCACTACATCTTTCTTCAAATAAGGGGACCAAAACTGCAGGTGTACTCCAGGTGTGGTCTTACCATTGCCTTGTACAGTTGTAACAACACTTCCTTACCTTTATACTCCATTCCTTTTGCAATAAATGCCAACATTCCATTTGCTTTCCGTATTATCTGCTGCACCTACATGCTCCAGGGATGAGTGTCGGACCAGGAGACGGTGTCTGCTGTGGACGGATTGTGGTGGTATGCAAATTGCAGTAGATCAAGGCATTCTGGGAGTATGGAGTTGCCGTGTCTCATGGCCAACGTCTCAAAGCACTTCATAATGGTAGATGTCAAGGCCACTAGACGGTACTTATCGAGGCATGTTGCCTGGTTCTTCTTTGGAACCAGTATGATGGGGGTCTTCTTGAAGCAGACGGGAACTTGGGAAGGAGCAGGGAGAGATTGAAGATGTCTACCAACACACCTGCCAGTTGATCCGTGCATCATCTGACCAGGAACTCGGTCAGGACCCGTCACTTATCAAGGATTAACTTCTAAGAAGGCCGATCTGACTTTGGAAGCTGTGACGGTAGGTATGGGTGTGTCCGAGGCTGTTGGGTAGTTGATGGTTTCCTGCTCGAACTGAGCATAGAATGCATTGAGTTCATAGGGGGAGGGGGGTGCGCATTGCTGCCGGAGCCTCTGTTGTTTCAGCCTTGCCACAACCAATGAGAGTCTGTAATGCAAATCTATGACTCGAGCTTGGCATCCCTTTTTTGTTTTTTTAAAACATTTTTATTCTCCATTTTCACATTTTCTTCAAAATTTACACCCCACCAACAAACAGTAAACGTAACGAATACAATGGCAATACACTTATTAACAACAATGATCCCATCCTCCCGTCACCCCCCACACAACGGCCCACCTGGCAATATAAGCATCAAATAAAACAAAACCTCCCAAGGGGAAAAAAAGAAAAAGGAATCAGGAATCGCCTATGGTCACCATTGACATATATAGTGTCCCCCCCCCCCCCCAACCATGCCCCCCCCCTTTAATATTCAATGCCACCCAATCCCCAAAAGAGTACTGTGAATGACACCCATGAATTGTAGACCCACCCCCACCACACACCAATTCTTCCCCTCCACTTCCTCTTGTAAACTCCTCCCCCCAGCCTCAGTTCCTTCCCCCAACTTTTCAGCCAGCTGGACTCACGGAAACCTGTCCTACCAGGCTCCAATGGCCGCAACCTCCCCCCCCCCCCCACTCCCGTTCACTGACTGGCTTAAACCGGCCAGCGTGGGGGTCCCCGCCTGGGTCTCCTTCCCACTTGCCCGGTCCCAGGAAAACCAAGAAATCACCTTCAGCACACAACCCCAGCATACACACGCAAGCCACAAAGAACCATAATTGCAAATGAAAGTCCCAACTCTTACCTTGTCCAAATATACAGTGTCCACTCATTTTTTTCACTGCACCAACGCGCAGTGAAAAAATAAAGTTACATGAGGCTACATCGGTACAAGACCCACTCTCAATCCCATTTCTCAATTCTGCCACAGTCTTCTGCCTTCACAAACCCCTCCACCGCTTCCACCGTCCCAAAATAAAAGTCCTTGAATTTGTAGGTCACCCTCAACTTAGCTGGATATACTATGCTGCACTGCAGCTTGCTGTTGTACAGTACCTTCTTCACCCGGCTGAAGGTTGCCCGCATGCTCGCCAGCTCCACCGTAAAGTCCTAGTATATGCGTATACCAGCTCCAGCCCACTGCACCAACCGCTTCTGCTTTGCCCAGCACAAGACATACTCCTTCACCTGTACCTACTGTAGCCACCTGGGGTGGCCTTGTCCCGATTCAAAATGGACACTAGCAAGGAGTGCAGGGAAAAAAGGACAACACCAGAGAACACAAGCAGGTGCAAGGTTTCCTGTGTATTAAGATTTGCAGAACCCAGATAGAACTGAAACCAATAGCCTAACATATTAATGAGCTATCTCCAGGGACAAAAAGAAACATTGAAACAATCGGGACCAAGACAGACTCCCCGGCGCCAGTGGGAGCTAAAACAAAGGCAGGCCAATTGACCGCCCAACGATCAGGGAACAACTCCGGTATTAGAGAAAATCGATAGGAACGATTGAGACATGGTCCAATTAATTGGGACCAGGTCCGGGGTCCGCCCAGAAGGGCGCGAAACCTCTGGGGACTATAAGATAGCGTCCCCAAGTTCAGTTCACTCTCTTGGCCTTGGCTCTTAGCGAGGAGAGACCTGCCTAGCAGCTGCATCAACCAAGTAAGTCTCAGGTCAACGCACGCTACGAGATAGATGCTCATAGCTACTATTCGGTACCAGTTCGAAGCCAGCAGAATCAGAACCGGACAAAGGCCATTGTTCCTCTGACCTGGTGGGCCACTCGAAGCTAAGTATAGGCTTTTAGTAGCAGTTGTAGTTTAGTAAATAGAGTTTCTGCATGAGTAGTAATTGACTGTGTGTATAATAAATGTGCATTGATTTAAAACTTAGTAACTGGTATATTGAGTTATTGATCAGTACTTGGCTGTAAACCCTGTGGTGGTATCAGAAAGATACCTGGCGACTCTAGAGCAAAGGTTATTAAAACAGAGCAAATTAAGGGAAAGCATAACGAGCAACATTTACGGAAACAAATAGTTACTACTCTTGGCAGCTCACTCGCCTTTGGTATAGGCCTCAACAACGATCCAGTTCGTATCGAGAGGGATTGTTCCCTTCCCCCAATAGCTTCGACAACATCATGGCAAAATACTCCATCGGCCTCGGGCCTTGCACCCTTTCGGGCAGACATACGATCCTCAGATTCTGTCACCTGGATCTATTTTCCAGGTCTTTCATTTTGACTTGCTCACTCTTGTTAGTCTCTATCACCTTCCGCAGCTCCTTCCCCATCGAGGCGAGTTGATCACTGCTGCGATAATGCCTCTTCCACTTCCTTCAGTGTTTCTTGGAAAGAGTACCCTACTTAAGCCCATGCCTCCACCCTCTCCCCGTAATGTAGTAACCCCACCTAACCTTTTTTTTTTTGGACACTAAGGACAATTTAGAATGGGCAATCCACCTAACCTGCACATCGTTGGACTGTGGGAGGAAACTGGAGCACCGAGAGGAAACCTATGCAGACACAGAGAGAATGCGCAGACTCCATACAGACAGTGACCCATGCCGGGAATCGAACCTGGGACCCTGGAGCTGTGAAGCAACTGCGTTAACCACCTTCTTAATCGGATTCCCACGCATAAGTGTCTGTATGCCGGAAGAAAGAGTGCCGTCTTATCGTCTGATTTTCTGAAGTGCAGTCGGGGGATAGAGCAGTAGGTGCCCTTGATGTTTGTGTAGCAGTGGTCGAGGATGTTGGCACCCCTGGTTGGACAGGAGATGTGTTGATGTATTGGAAATATTGACAGTACACTCTTGAGGTTGGCCTCGTTAAGTCCCAGCCACAATGGATAAGGCGTCTGGGTGTTCTGTTTCACTGGTATTTATCGCGGTATATTTCTAATTTACAAATCGGCTCCCTGAAACCCAGCTCTTCCAATCGTATGTCCCATGCTTTTGATGTATGAAACGGTCTGCCTGGACCACATGCAGAACAATACTTTTCACTTACCTTGGTACATGTGACGATCAATCTAAATCTAAACTTAAAATTATCAATCAAATGGCAGTCCACAATTTTGCATTATAATTATTGATGTTGTTGAACTATATTTATAGCCAGATATTTGAGTGTTTCGCAAATTGAAGTTACTTGTAAATTGCTTTCATTTTCAATTCGGAGTCAAATGTGAGGATGTGGTGTACCATTGTTTCATCGGTGTGCATTCAACAGAGCATTGTACATAAAAACCTTTTCATGTCATTTCTATCTTTTACAAATCATTTTTGTCCTCTGGTCATCTACCCTTCCACCAACGAGAACAATTTCTCTATCTAGTGTGCCGGGGATGGGAACCAATGTAGGAAGTCGGAAGGTAGTAAAACACGGACAGAAACAAAAGGCAATAAGGGGGAAAGTGTAAGGCAGAGAAGCAATAGTCAAAAATCAAAAAGGGCGACAGTACAAGGTACAGTGACTGAGAGGAGCTCAATAAATCGGCCCAGTAATACTAAAAGGAATAAAACGGGAAGTAAAAACATAAATGGTAAGCGATGCGGCAGGTTGTTGCATGAAGATGTGGGTTCAACGACAAGGAAAATTAGGAGAAAGGTTGAGAGGAAATATAACTTGGGAGAGGTTATTGGTCGAAGTGTTAAGATTTAAAACAGAGGGATAAAAACCGACAGAAGTGTACTGCTCGTAGTATTCGGAATAAGGTAAATGAGTTGATGGCGCAAATCATCGTGAATGACTATGATTTAGTGGCCATTATTGAAACATGGTTAAAGGATGGTCAAGACTGGGAGTTAAATATCCGAGAGTATCAAACTATTCGGAAGGACAGAGTGGATGGTAAGGGAGGTGGTGTAGCTCTGTTATTTAAGGATGACATCTGGGCAATAGTGAGGGATGACATCGGTGCTATGGAGGATAAGGTTGAATCCATTTGGGTGGAAATCAGGAATAGTAAGGCGAAAAAGTCATTGATAGGAGTAGTCTATAGGCCACCAAATAGTAACCTTATGTGGGGCAGGCAATAAACAAATAAATAACTGAAGCATGTAGAAATGATACAGCAGTTATCATGGGGGATTTTAATCTACATGTCGATTGATTTAACCAGGTCGGTCAAGGCAGCCTTGAGGAAGAGTTTATAGAATGTATACGCGATAGTTTCCAAGAACAGTATGTAATGGAACCTACGAGGGAACAAGTGGTCCTAGATCTGGTCCTGTGTAATGAGACCGGATTGATTAATGATCTCATAGTTAGGGATCCTCTTGGAAGGAGCAATCGCTATATGGTGGAATTTAAAATACAAATAGAGGGTGAAAAGGTAAAATCAAACACTAGTGTTTTGTGCTTAAACAAAGGAGATTACAATGGAATGAGAGAAGAGCTGGCAAAGATAGACTGGGAGCAAAGACTTTATGGTGAAACAGTTGAGGAACAGTGGAGAACCTTCCAAGCAATTTTTCAGTGCTCAGCAAAGGTTTATACCAACAAAAAGGAAGGACGGTAGAAAGAGGGAAAATCGACCGTGGATATCTAAGGAAATAAGGGAGAGTATCAAATTGAAGGAAAAGCATACAAAGTGGCAAAGATTATTGGGAGACTAGAGGACTGGGAAATCTTTAAGGGGCAACAGAAAGCTACTAAAAAAGCTATAGAGTAAGATAGATTATGAGAGTAAACTTGCTCAGAATATAAAAACAGATTCTACAAATATATAAAACAAAAAAGAGTGGCTAAGGTAAATATTGGTCCTTTAGAGGATGAGAAGGGAGATTTAATAATGGGAGATGAGGAAATGGCTGAGGAACTGAACAGGTTTTTTGGGTCGGTCTTCACAGTGGAAGACACAAATAACATGCCAGTGACTGATAGAAATGAGGCTATGACAGGTGAGGACCTTGAGATGATTGCTATCACTAAGGAGGTAGTGATGGGCAAGCTAATGGGGCTAAAGGTAGACAAGTCTCCTGGCCCTGATGGAATGCATCCCAGAGTGCTAAAAGAGATGGCTAGGGAAATTGCAAATGCACTACAGTAGTCCCCCGTTATACCGCGCTCCGCAATACCGCGGTTCGCGATATACCGCGTGGGGGCTTATGGACCCCAACTGTCAGTTGTGTCAATTTCAGCGGCCAGCTCACTTTGATCCGGAGAGGGAAGCTGCTCTCTCACTAAAACAATCAGCCGGCCGCTGAAATTGACACTGCCCGCTGCTCTCTCCCTCCAATCAGAAACATTAAAACTTAAAAGTTGGATTGGAGGGAGAGAGCAGCGGGCAGTGTCAATTTCAGCGGCCGGCTGATTGTTTCAGTGAGAGAGCAGCTTCCCTCTCCGGATCAAAGTGAGCCGGCCGCTGAAATTGACACTGCCGGCTGCTCTCTCCCTCCAATCCAACTTTTAAGTTTTAATGTTTCTGATTGGAGGGAGAGAGCAGCCGGCAGTGTCAATTTCAGCGGCCAGCTCACTTTGATCCGGAGAGGGAAGCTGCTCTCTCACTGAAACAATCAGCCGGCCGCCGAAATTGACACTACCGGCTGCTCTCTCCCTCCAATCAGAAACATTAAAACTTAAAAGTTGGATTGGAGGGAGAGAGCAGCCGGCAGTGTCAATTTCAGCGGCCGGCTGATTGTTTCAGTGAGAGAGTAGCTTCCCTCTCCGGATCAAAGTGAGCTGGCCGCTGAAATTGACACTGTTTTAATTAGATCCACGATGGGGGTTTTAAATTTATTTTAAAATCTATGCTAGCGCTTCCCATTGTGAGTCTACGGGGGTCTGACCTCTCCCCCCGCCCCCCGTAGACTCTCAATGGGAAGCGCTAGCATAGATTTTTAAATAAATTTAAAACCCCCATCGTGGATATCCGCGGCTCGGATGCAACGCGGGTGGCTGTCTTGGACCCCAACACCCGCGTTATAAAGGGGGACTACTGTAGTGATAATTTACCAAAATTCACTAGATTCTGGGGTGGTCCCGGCGGATTGGAAATTGGCAAACATGACACCACTTTAAAAAAGGAGGTAGGCAGAAAGCGGGTAATTATAGGCCAGTGAGCTTAACTTTGTTAGTAGGGAAGATGCAGGAATCAATCATCAAGGAAGAAATAGCGAGGCATCTGGATGGAAATTGTCCCATTGGGCAGATGCAACATGGGTTCATAAAGGGCAGGTCGTGCCTAACTAATTTAGTGGACTTTTTAGAGGACATTACCAGTGCAGTTCATAATGGGGAGCCAATGGATGTGGTATATCTGGAATTCCAGAAAGCCTTTGACAATTCATAGAATTTACAGTGCAGAAGGAGGCCACTCGGCCCATCGAGTCTGCACCGCCTCTTGGAAAGAGCACCCTACCCGAGGTCAACACCTCCACCCTATCCCCATAACCCAGTAACCCCACCCAACACTGACGGCAATTTTGGACACTAAGTAGGGCAATTTACCATGGCCAATCCACCTAACCTGCACATCTTTGGACTGTGGGAGGAAACCGGAGCACCTGGAGGAAGCCCACGCGCACACGGGGAGAATGTGCAGACTCCGCACAGACAGTGACCCAAGGCGGAATCGAACCTGGGACCCTGGAGCTGTGAAGCAATTGTTCTATCCACAATGCTACCGTGCTGCCCGTCACAAGGTGCCACACAAAAGGTTGCTGCATAAGATAAAGATGCATGGCATTAAGGGTAAAGTAGTAGCATGGATAGAGGATTGGTTAATTAATAGAAAGCAAAGAGTGGGGATTAATGGGTGTTTCTCTGGTTGGCAATCAGTAGCTAGTGGTTTCCCTCAGGGATCAGTGTTGGGCCCACAATTGTTCACAATTTACATAGATGATTTGGAGTTGGGGACCAAATGCAATGTGTCCAAGTTTGCAGACGACACTAAGATGAGTGGTAAAGCAAAAAGTGCAGAGGGTACCGGAAGTCTGCAGAGGGATTTGGATAGGTTAAGTGAATGGGCTAGGGTCTGGCAGATGGAATACAGGTTGTGACAAATGTGAGGTTATACATTTTGGTAGGAATAAGAGCAAAATGGATTATTATTTTAATGATAAAATATTAAAACATGCTGCTGTGCAGAGACCTGGGTGTGCTAGTGCATGAGTCGCAAAAAGTTGGTTTACAGGTGATTAAGAAAGCGAATGGAATTTTGTCCTTCATTGCTAGAGGGATGGAGTTTAAGACTAGGGAGGTTATGCTGCAATTGTATACGGTGTTAGTGAGGCCACACCTGGAGTATTGTGTTCAGTTTTGGTCCCCTTACCTGAGAAAGGACGTACTGGCGCTGGAGGGTGTGCAGAGGAGATTCACTAGGTTAATCCCAGAGCTGAAAGGGTTGGATTACGAGGAGAGGTTGAGTAGACTGGGACTGTACTCGTTGGAATTTAGAAGGATGAGGGGCGATCTTATAGAAATATATAAAATTATGAAGGTAATAGATAGGATAGATGCGGGCAGGTTGTTTCCACTGGCGGGTGAAAGCAGAACTAGGGGGTATAGCCTCAAAATAAGGGGAAGTAGATTTAGGACTGCGTTTAGGAGGAACTTTGTCACCCAAAGGGTTGTGAATCTATGGAATTCCTTACCCAGTGAAGCAGTTGAGGCTCCTTCATTAAATGTTTTTAAGATAAAGATAGTTTTTTGAAGAATAAAGGGATTAAGGGTTCTGGTGTTCGGGTTAGAAAGTGGAGCTGAGTCCACAAAAGATCAGCCATGATTTCATTGAATGGCGGAGCAGGCTCGAGGGGCCAGATGGCCGAATCCTGCTCCTAGTTCTTACGTTCTTTAGTCTGTTTTGAACACTCATGATTTTGAACACCTCTGTCAAATTTTGTATGAACCGTCGCGAAGGAGAACAGTCCCAGCGTTGCCAATGTTCACCTCGACCGCAATCAGAATCTGTTCCCATCTTTCATCGAAAGCCAGTAATTTCGCAAAATCTTATTAACCCATATCCACACACAGTTTTATTGGTGAACACATTGCCAAATCAATGTGGCATCCGTGCATTATTTTCACACATATTTGACTTCATATATACCCACTTTTATCCATGGTGATGATTTCAAAACACAATGCGGGAGGGTAGCAGTACCAAGAAATCTTCATTGATACCTGAAGTGAGTGGGTTGTCTTATGAGAATAGTTTGGACAGGCTGGGCTTGTTTCGACTGGAGTTTAGAAGAGTGAGGGGTGACCTGTAGGGGTGACATTGATGAACTTGACATTCTGATCGAAAATTGCAAGTATTATAGATTGGCTTAATTTTTAGTGTTAGTGTTTCGGTTTCAGTTTTGATTTGTTGCCTTGGACTGCAGAAGAGAAGCAGTGTTTCCCTGTTTTCATTTTAAAGCTGTTCCAAGGAACTGGGTGTGGCAAACTGCCTTGGTAACTGTAAGATAGAGTTGTTTTCCGTTTTGAATCTGCTGTTGGAACTGGATCAGAACCTCAGGGAAAAGACCAGTCCCATTCAATTGAGATTACAGTGTGCCACGCTCTTGAAAGGGGTTTTGATTTATTGGATTTTGTATTGAATTGGAACAGTTACTAAGGGGGATTCACTAAGGGTTATATACATAGATTACTGTAACTGTTGTGTTTTCTTTATGTTTGTAATGGATAACAAATTCCTGCTGTGTTTTATATATGTTTAACTACATTCTTATAATAACTTTGTTTTGATAAAAGCACTCGGAAGTCTGATGAATCAGGCCAGAAGTGAAGGCTCTTGTGCTCATCCTAGCCAAATTCAAGATAAAAGTTATAGGTCAGGTGAGCTTCATGATACGCTTTGGAGTTTCTAAGCCCTGGCCCATAACAATATATTCTAATATATTTTGTCCTATCATGTTGGACGGTTCAAAAGAAGCTCCAAAAGAAAATGGAAAGTCCACCTTTAATAATGGCTGATCAATTTAGAGACGTTTCTGATTTGCTGTATTTATAGCCTATATATTTCTGCTGAAGTTGTACATAACCCTTGCCAGCACTTCCTTTCCAAAACATATCCAAGATAGAAACTGATTGGAAGTCTGTTCGGTTTCTAATCATAATCATTCGATGAATTTCTGTGGGAGTTCTCCCACTCACCAGCTGTAACTTTAGCAGAAGATCCATGGAAACACCAGAGACCATGCAAACAATTCTGTGTTGTTTTTCCAGACTTTCCGGAGCACCATTGCTGAAATGACAGTGGGAGAGCCCACGCGGCAATTCACCCCCTCGTTTGTTCCGCTTGGAATTTCCAAGCTGTCGAGCATTGTAGGGACTTGAAAAGGTGGTGGCTGTTCAGAATGAACATAGGCTTGTCGGTTGGTCTGAAGTTCTTAGATCTTAAATATCTGAATAAGGTGTCCCTGCCTTCACCTGATGTTCGTTAGCTACGAAACATTACATAAAAGGATGCCAAGCAAGTGCTTTATACAAGCAAGTCTTTTATCTTTTAAAATAATCTCAAAGCATTGTAGAAGAAACACTCGGGCATTAGATAATAATTTAAGAGTATAAATTGCAATGCAGTGCTTTAAAAGCCAACCATAGTGTCATCTAATCACAGATTTCTGATTTACCTCTCACACAAACATGGTGGTGTCCTGGTCTCTCAATCCAGATTTCTTAGTTTATAAAGATGAATTAAGATTATTTTAAAGGCCAACGGTTGAGTTTAATCCATGATAATATGGAATATTGATGTAGTTTTGCATCATTGAGGAGTGAACTGATTATGGTTGGAACATTTCTGCTCTCTCCCTTTGCATTGGCTTGTTTTGGTAAGAATTATCAACTTTTTAAGATTGATGTCACAAGCTTTATTGACAACAAGTAAATCCAGAGAAGTTACTACAGCATCTTCAAGATATATGCTTGGGTGGTTTGTATTTGAGGTTAAATAGTAGAGAGGCAGGGGGCAGCTGAGATTTATTCATGTGTTACTGCAGTATGTACAGCTAATTGACCATTAATAATACTGACTACAGTTCTGTGCTAATCTGCAGAAAGCACAAGCTGCTTTTTGGATAGTCAGGGGTTGCCACTGCAAGAATGAAGTAACATTTTCAGGAGAAAATAAAAATTTTATGTTCTCTCCAATATCTGTCACAATCTGATACCTGTAATTTTCATTATGCAGCTTCACTTCCCCTTGAATAGTGGTTCTAACTAGAATCCTACAGAGTCCCCTGTATATTTCCTTAACTTTTCTAATTATTACAACAGTTTAGCAATTGTAAAAATATTTCTATAATTTTACATTTGCTGGGTCAGAACAGGTCACTGGGACATCATCTGATAATGTAGGTTTTTTTTTCTCCCATTGTCAAGCCTTCATGCATAAATAGCTGATAAAGTGTGAACTCTTGATTCCTGGTAAAAAGCATTATTTTTTTGTCACTTTTCCAACCAACCTCCGTTCAATCTTTTATAGGGATATGTTGAGTAATCCTCGAGTGTGGTCAGACCCTTCAATGATTATTTAGTTTTTTTTTGCCTGTTACTTGTTTTTATGAGTAATCCGTTACAGATTTAGGCCACTCTGTATGAGTTAATGACCATACTTAGTGACAACAAAATTTGGAACGGGTCAGTAACTATATGGGTGGCACCAGTTTTCCTCAGATCTATTTTTCCTCTCCTTTATATTCCTTGAACTTGCAGACTGCCTCACCAACCATTCTTTTAAAAGTTCAGTTCAAACAAAACCCCATTGCACTGTAACAAATACCAATTGAACAAAAAAGCGAATCAGATGCGAGTAAATTTCAGTTAAATCAGAAAAAGCTGGAAACGCTCAGCAAGGCAGGCAGTGTGTATGGAGAGTAGCAGGTCATTGCCCTGAAACATTAACCCTTCCTCTCTCTACAGGTGTAGCCTGACCTACTGAAAGTTTCACCCATTGTAATAAAATTACTCATGTGACAGGAATAGCCTTTTTTTCAGAAAATATTTTATTGAAGCATTTGTAATTTTCACAATTTAACATATTGACATTTCTAAAATACCCACGCGGGTCAATGCACAAAATACCCCCTACAATAACAATAAAAACGTACCCCAGTTCTCTCGCCCTATCCCCAATTACCCGTATACTAAATTCCCTTTCCTGATTTAACATTACCATGCCTCCTATTCCCCCCCCCCGGCCACTTTTTCCCTTTTCCCCCCTTACTGCTTGCTGACGTTCAGTTTTTGTTAAAGAAATCGATGAACGGCTGCCAAGTCTGGGCAAATCCCTGTATTGATCCTCTTAGAGCGAACTTGATTTTCTCCAGACTGAGAAACTCTACCATATTGCTGACCCACGCTCTTGATTTTGGGGCTCCGAGTCCTTCCATCTCAGCAAGATCCGTCTCTGGGCTACCAGGGAGGAGAAGGCAGGATATCGGCCTCCCTCCCTGCTTTGTCCCTGGATCTTCCAACACCCCAAATATTGCTAATTCTGGACTCCGAGTTACCCTACCTTCCAGGACTTCCAACATAACATCTGCAAATCCCTGCCAGAATTCCCTCAGTTTCAGACATGCCCAAAACATATGAACATGGTTGGCCAGGCTACCCCCACACCGCCCACATCTGTCCTCCGCCTCCTCGAAGAACCTACTCATCCGAGTTACCGTCATGTGGGCCCTGTGGACTATCTTGAACTGAATGAAGCTACGTCTAGCACAGGACAAGATGTATTTACCCTTTTCAAGGCTTTTTCCCCACACTTCAGTTTCCAGCTCCCCTCTGAGCCCCTCTTCCTCGTCACCTCTCTGATAGGGGCCCTCCCCACTCTAACAATTCCCTGTATATGTCCGAAACCTTCCCATCTCCAACCCCTGTTTTTGACAGCACTTTATCCTGTAGCTCTCTCAGGGGGAGGCGAGGAAAGATTGTGACCTGTCTCCGTACAAAGTCCCGCACTTGAAGGTACCGAAACCCGTTCTCACCCGGCAAATCAAACTCCTCCTCTAATGTCTCCAAGGTCGGAAAGCCCTCCTGGATGAATAGATCCCCAAACCCCTCAATCCCTCCCCGCTGCCATACCTTAAAGCCCCCATCCAGCCCCCCCGGGACAAATCGGTGATTGTCACAGATCGGTGACCACACTGACTCCAGTCTCATATGCTGCCTCCATTGCCCCCATGCTAAATTGCCCGTAGTGTAAGGTTAATGGGGGGGATTGTTGGGTTCGTGGGTTCGTGATCATTGCTCGGCACAACATCGAGGGCCGAAGGGCCTGTTCTGTGCTGTACTGTTCTATGTTCTATGTTCTATGCCCTCAGGGCTGCCACCACCACATGACTTGTGGAGTACCGAGCCAGCGAGAACAGCAGGGGCACCATCAGTAAAGCCTCCAGACTCATACCTTTGCAGGATGCCACCTCCATCTGCTCCCAGGCCGACCCCTCCCCCACTGCGCACTTCCTGACCATCGATATGTTGGCAACCCAGTAATAGTTAATAAAGCTCAGGAGAGCCAATCCCCTTCCCTGCGGGCCCGTTCCAGGAGTGTCCTCTTTACTCTCGTGGTTTTACCCGCCCATATAAACCTGGATATCGCCAAATTCATACTTCTGAAAAAAGCCTTTGGGACAAAAATCGGGAGACTCTGAAAAAAGAAAAGCAGTCTCGGAAAGAGATGTGCATGGAAAGTTTTTTACGCAGAGGGTGGTGGGTGCCTGGAATGCTTTGCCAGCGCAGGTGGTAGAGGCGGGCACGATAGCATCATTTAAGATGCATCTGGACAGATATATAAACGGGGAACAGAGAGAAGTAGACCTTGGAAAATAGGCAACAGATTTAGATAAAGAACCTGGATCGGCGCAGGCTGGGAGGGCCGAAGGGCCTGTTCCTGTGCTGTAATTTTCTTTGTTCTTTGTATCTTCACCGTCTGAACCCTCCCCGCCAGTAACAGTGGGAGCATGTCCCATCTACAAAAATCCTTTCTCATTTGATCCACTGCTTTGCCCAAATTTAACTTGTGAAGCTGTCCCCAATCTTTGGCCACTTGAATCCCCAGATATCTAAAACTCTTCCCAACCACTTTAAAAGGTAGCTCCTTTCCTGCCCTCGTGCCTGAATTACGAACATCTCGCTCTTTCCCATATTTAACTTGCAGCCTGAAAATCGCCCAGATTCTCCTAATACCTCCATGATTTCGGTCATTCCCCCCACCACGACCACCGCGTCCGTGATATAAAGCAGTAAATCATCCGCATAGAGAGAGACCCTGTCTCCCCCCCCCCCCCCCCCCCCAACCTCACTATAACCCTCCAGGTATTCGTTGCTCTCCCAGCCATTGCTAAGGGTTCTATGGCCAGGGCAAACAGTAATGGGGAGAGCGGGCATCCCTGCCTTGTCCCCCAACAAAGACGAAAGTATTCTGACCGAACTCGGTTAGTTCTTACATTTGGGGCTGGGGCCTGATACAATAGCCGGACCCACTCCACAAATCTCTGCCCAAACCCAAACCTGTCTAAAATATCCCATAGATACTTCCACTCCACTTGGTCGAAAGCCTTCTCCGCGTCCATGGCAACTACCACCTCAACCTCGCGCCCCTCCGCTGGCATCATAATTACATTAAGAAGACGTCTAATGTTGGATGCCGGGTGCCTGCCCTTTACAAATCTCGTCTGATCTTTCCCAATTATCTCCGGGGACACCATCCTCTATTCGAGTGGCCAGGATCTTTGCCAATAATTTGGCATCTAAATTCAAGAGGGAGATGAGCCAGTATAATCCAGAGCTCTCCGAATCCTTGTCACGCTTCAGGATGAGAGAAATTGATGCCTGTAATAACGTTGGGGGGAGTATTCCCAGCTCCTTGGACTCGTTAAAGCCTTAACCAGGAGCAGCCCCAGTAACCCAGAGAACGTCTTATAAAATTCCACTGGGAATTCGTCGGGTCCCAGGGCTTTATCCGATTGCATTGCCCCCAGTCTATCTATCAGCTCCCCAAGCCCAATCGGGCCCTGCCCCCCAGAGCCTCCACCAGCTCCTCATTTATCTTCAGGAACTCTAGCCTCCCCAAGAATTGATTCATGCCCTCCTCCCAAACCGGGGGTTCCGACTCCTACAGCTGGCTCTGAAATTCCCAGAACACTTCATTCACCGCCCCCGGGTCCGTCAGCGTCTTCCCCCTCAAATCCTTTATTTTCCCTATTTCTCTCTCCACGTCCTGTTTCCTCAACTGATGTGCCAGCATCCTGCTACCTTTCTCCCCATGTTCATATATTGCCCCTTTTACCCTCCTCAGCTGACCCTCTGCCTTTCTTGTGGAAAGGAGCCCAAACTCCATTTGAAGTATCTGATGCTCCTTCAGGAGCTCCTCATTTGGAGACTCCGAATTTCTCCTGTCCACCTATAAGATTTCTCCTACAACCTGACCAGCTCCGACCGCTCAGTTTTATCCCTGTGGGCTCGAATTGAAATACATTCCCCTCTAATAACCGCTTTCAGGGCCTCTCAGACCACCCCAGCTGCAGCCTCTCCCGTGTCATTGATCTTTATGTACCCCCGAATGGCCTCTCTCACTCGCTCACAGATCTCCTCATCCGTTAACAGCCCTGTATCTAGTCTCCACTGTGGGCGCTAGGACATTCCCGTGTGTGCCCGTAGGTCTATCCAGTGTGGTGCATGATCTGAGACCACAATTGCTAAGTAGTTAGTGTCCTCAACCCCTGCTAACAGTGTTGTGACAGGAGTAGCCTTAGCACGGCAATGTTAATGCTAAACAGCAGCCACATCACCCATTTCATCAGTACTCACATTTTATAACTTAACTGAGTGATTTGAATGAAATAGTTCAATTTTATTTACTTAATTATTCTTTCGGCCACTTAATTTTTCAAGATAATTTCTAACTAACTCGAGTTCAGCCTGTCCAGGGTCAAACTTCTTGACAATTGACCTGCTCCTGTCATGAGGGCATTTATTTTGCATTTTTATATGCCATGGAGCAAATTAGTTTACCAGCTGTCTTTAGAGCGCAACAATACCATGACCAAAATTACTCCTATTCCATGAGTGTTTTTTTAATGAAGGAACATTACTACAAAGATCGAATTCTGTCAAAATATGAAACTTTAGCAGTATTCAATTTTTAACCTATTTTTAAAATTTGAAAGTATCACCAGCTATAAAAATCTGTATTAAACTGCAACTGGTACACTGGATTTCTGCGGCTGTTTCAAAAAGATTTTTATGGGCTTCCTGATCAAACCCAGATGTTTTTCTCTTTGAAGAATACAGAGAATGCAGTCCAGTCGCATAAGACAAGTGGATCCCCATGGAATGGGTGTGTGGCCTAGTAGGGACGGCAGCATGTGGCCAATTATCGGATCACGTCTGTCTTCATTCTTTGCAAAACAGTCTGTCACAAACTCAAAAAGGACTTGACTCTCTTGATTTAATATAAGGTAATTTAACCACAATAAAAGTAGTTTACTTATTCTTCCCATTCTATTTGGTGTTTCACATCTTTTCCTATGTGATGCAAAATGAATGGGGCAAATTTATTACATTGCCTGAGTACTTCAAGCTGACCATGTCTAAAATAGAGTAATACCATATAAAATGGTATAACCTGGATTGAACTAATGGTGATCCAGCTAATGGGTGGATTAAGATCCTTGTTGGGCATTGATTTGGTTATAAAACATTTCCTATGAGGAGAAATGGCTGCAACTTTGCATAGCGGAAGATATTTCCTTTTCAGCATCTTCTCCTGCAGTTAGTTGTGTTGGTAATAGCATTTAAATTATGTGTGAGATTCCCCAGCATGTAACGTGAATTAGTCAAACTGTGTATCATTTAAGAACTCAAATTTAGCTTAATGGGAGTGTGCCCATTTAATTGGGAAGGAAGCTCAGCAAGTAAGGAGTTTGTACTCCGTGAAGTTAAGATGTGGTAATTTATGTTCATGTCCTTTTGCAGTTGCATTACGTCTTACATGTTTTCAATGGATTGCTTGGGATCAGGAAGGTGATTCATTAATGAATAATGACATGTGTCCTGTTAATCTAGGAAGGGAAAAAAGAATCATAATGAGTGGCTAATTTGTTTTTTTAATGCTTTTTTTTACAATTTCCTTTTCAATTTCAGTAAAGCATAGGAATTTATCAAAAGTAAGGAAGTTGTCGGGAATGTTTCCTGTAAACCTGTGGTCCATTTCCTCTGAATTTTAACAATGGTCTGCTTTTATTTAATAAGATTCAGTTCTATACCACAGAACACCAGAATAAACACTGCAAATTTTGGTAAGATCCACGAGTGGTGTGGGCAATTGTCCAGAATACAAGAATCCCTTCCATTTTTCAGAGTGCAAAACTTTCCTTGTTGGTTATTTGTCAGCTACTTGACTTTCAGCATTACAAACCTCTTCAAAGACAAAAACAAAGTTTATACTAATTTGAAGACGTTTGTCCAACATTCTTTCCAGAATACCCCTTTTATTTGGGAAAATGCTGGAAAATCTCAGCAAGTCTGGCAGCATCTGTAGGGAGAGAAAAGAGCGAATGTTTCGAGTCTGATGACTCTTTGCCAAGGCTGGTACCAAACCAGCTTTGACAAAGAGTCATCGGACTCGAAACGTTAGCTCTTTTCTCTCCCTACAGATGCTGCTAGACTTGCTGAGATTTTCCAGCATTTTCCCTTTTGTTTCAGATTCCAGCATCCGCGGTAATTTGCTTTTACCACTTTATTTAACTTCAATTCCCCAATTGCCTGTCCGTTAACCCAAATGTATAACTGGGGTTTCATTATACATTGTGGGCTGAGAGCCCAGGAATCCATTACCCTGTTGAAACAGCTGAACCCCAGAGTTCTCCTTGATTGACAGCTGTGGCTCTCTGATCTCTGCTGTCGATTGCGCAATATTTATTTACACAACTTTAAGAGGTTTCAAATGTTTGCAGTTTCTATTATTGATGCTTGATTGACACTTTTATTGCCCTGTGAATTTTAATATAGTGAAAAATTATGAATTATTTTAAAGCTTTTTATTTACACATCCTATCGTTCTATACATTGGTTCCATACAGTAGATAGTAGGTCAATAGGCAGGGAAGTGCTATGGTTGGCAGAGGAAGCATGAGAGGCCATGAGGGTGGGTGGCGGGCATTGCTTGACATAGGGGAGAATGGGGGACCATGTTGGGGTGGTGGGGACATAGCTTAACATGTGGGTGAATAAGGTAGCATGGGTTGTGGGCTAGAGGGCCTTACTTTTTTCATTGCAGCTGGGAGAAAGTATTTTAAACTGCCCTACTTGGCACTCAGCAGCCCCTGTGGCTGCCTCCAATCTCTTTCCCCAACCTAAAAAGAAAATGCTGGAAAATCTCAGCAGGTCTGGCAGCATCTGTAGGGAGAAAAAGAGCTAACGTTTCGAGTCCAAATGACCAAGATTCGAAATGTATGTCCAGTCTCTCTTTTCCAGGTTGTCTGGCTCGATTGCAGCTTGCACCCACCCAACAATGAAAATCCCATCTTTGCGGGCATTTTCTTCAAAGGTGGGAGTGTGAAGCTGTGAGTTTCCCCAACTCCTGCTCCCAGCACTCCATGCTGAAAACCCAAGCTTTTGTATTTGTGACTAATTTATATGAAATGTAGAACACTTAGAAAATAGTATTTAGATCTCAAGATTTCACATTCAAGGCCCGTTTTTCTGTTGCGCAAATAATTATTAAATACTGAAATAAAAATGTAATGGGATTCGATTTTAGCAAAGTGGGGTAGCTTGCAATATGTCCTATAAGACAAAGGCAAGGAACGTTAGTGAACGGTGGGAGAAGCAGTATACCTCATGAGAACTGAGAAGGGGGCTCAATAGAATCAATTCCGGTACAGACAAAGATAAGAGGTGGGTAAAAATTGGATTAAGTGAGTGGGGAAAAAATAATACCAAAACAGTATGTACAAGAAAAGAGAATAAAATTAAGACTGAAACATCTTAGAACGATGCATATTCTGAATAAATAATACTGTCGGAGTTCATTTTCAATTTCTGGGCTAAAGAAGTTGATTGGCTTCAAATAAGAATAAAATAGAAAGGACCATTTGGCTTTGGCTAGATTTGACAGGGGCATACCCAACCAGTTGACCTTCCAAAGTCCTCCTCACTAATGTTTGTGGCCTCATGCTATTGTTGAGGTAGATGTCCCACAGAGTAATCAAACAATAGGCTAACATGCAAAATCGTACCTTCCAGCCAACGGCCCCAGACTCCTTCATCACCATTCCATATCCAGGCCCACCAGCTGGTCAGACCCACAGATTTACTTGTCACAGATGGATTCATCCATAACAATATTGGTAGGATTAACCACTATGCAGTGCTTGTGGAGCCAAAGTCCTACCTTCATAGTGAGTATACCCTCCATAGTGTTGAGTGGCAGTGCCATTGTGCTGAATGAAATAGATCACAAACAAATATGGCTGCTCAAAACACTGCATCCAGTAGGCACCATAATATGTAGCCCTATGACCTGACATTTCTCCCACTACTCAATTATCATTAATCCAGGAGACCAACTCTAGTTCAATGAAGCATGTAGGAGAGCATGCCAGGAGTAGTACCAGGAGGCATAGCTGAAAACGACAGAAGCAACATTCCATAGACATATCTAAGAAATCCTACAGTTTAAAATGCTGTAATCCTGCCACATTATGATGAATGCTGGTGGGCAATTAAACAACTAGTTGAGGAGGAGGCTTCGGGAACATTCCCATCCTCATCATCACTCCAGAATCTCGACACCATTTAGGATGTAGCAGCCCGCTTCTACCTACTACTTAAAATCACCTCCACAGGGCAGCAAGGTGGCGCAGTGGTTAGCACTGCTGCCTCACGATGCCAAGGACACGGGTCCCATCCCGGCCTCGGGTCACTGTCCGTGTGGAGTTTGCACATTCTCCCCATGTCTGCGTGGGTCTCACCCCCACAACCCAAAGATGTGCAGGGGAGGTGGATTAGCCACACTAAATTGCCCCTTAATTGGAAAAATTGAGAAACCAATCACCTCTACCACTGGTGCACATGGTTGCATTTTGCACCATGTGGACCACCATTTAGAGAAGGACAAGTGCAGTAGGCGTGTGGGAACATCACCTCCATATTCCGCAACGTTCTGACTTGGAGATACCTCCTGGTCCTCCTTCATTACTGGACAATAATCATGCAATTCCCATTCTAACGACGCTGTGGGAGTACCTTCACCCATGGACTGCAGCAATACAAAGCTGGCTCGCCGCCATCTTTCCAACACCTGCAATGCCTCACATCTAGTGAATAAATAAGTGAAAAAGTGGCCAAAGTTCTGGAGATTCACAACTGACACTGTGTCTCTGAACCCCCTGTTGCGTAGTAATAATGCCACATATCATTAACGTGATGTTATGATTTTGAGTAAGTTCCAGCCTGTTAATTCAGTGAACAAACATCTTTAAAATGGCATCATCCATTTTTAAATGCATGTATTTGTTTTAGTTATTCAGAATGCATGGTTTCCATCATGGAACTTATTATATCCCCCTACTCCAAACGAAATGATTTTAGTAAGATGCGAGGACAGCCTGTATAAGCAACAAAATCCATTAACAGTTTGATCACTGCATGTAAAAAATCCCCATTATCTACAATTCCCTATTGTTTACCATATTGATT